>NW_017731939.1:502622-592261 GCF_001890085.2 Hipposideros armiger
TGTTCATTCAGTTTTTTAGATTCCACATATAAGTGAAATAAAAAAAAATAAGATCTTTTTCCACATGTTTAGTGAGCATATTTCAGATGTTTATACGTGCCATCAAATGAACTTTTTTGAGTTCATGAGGAACCCAAATATTGAGCTTGCTTACTATCCCAGATTCTTCAGGTGGTCGTGAATGCTTGAATGATGGGCATTCGATGTTTCTGCAATCTCTCGTGTTGTGTAACGTGGGTTTGACTCAATCAATGCCTTTATTTTGTCATCGTCAACCTCGGTGGGCCTCCCTGACCAAGGAGTGTTGTTGAGATCAAAATTACCAGCACGGAATTTTGTGAACCATCGTTGGCAGTGACATTCTTGTACAGCACTGTCACCATAAACTTTATGAAACTTTTCACAAGCTTGATGTACGTTCTTCCCTTTATGGAAGTAAAACAGTAAAATATGGCAAAAATGCACAGTTTGGTCTTCCATATTCAACTTGTTATAAAATCTCCAAAACTCAACCAAATCACTCAATTGGTTTTTTAGAATGAAGTTAGAACTGTCAGCTATCAAATGACATAGCAATAACATAGATGTGAATGACTCTAGTACCTACAAAAATGAACTAGTTCCATCTGTTGCAATCATGCATCATGAGTTTTCCGACAACCCAAATGAAGTTTCATTTTCATTTTCAATTTTACTTCAGAGCCACATGTACGTACCCAAAGAGCCCCATGTGGCTCGCGAGCCACAGTTTGCTGACCCCTGCTGTACAGTATCCGTTGTTTACTCTTGCGATCATATGGCGGACTGGCTGCTGTGGCCGTCTGCTGCCCTGCAACACACAAGAGTATCCTACCATATATCACTAGCCTGGGAAAAGATCAAAACTCCAAATTCAAAATATGGTTTCTACTGAATGCATTTTACTTTCGCATCCTTGTAAAGTTGAAAAATCATAAGTCAAATCATCGTAAGTCGGGGACTGTCTGTATGTAGTTTTAAAAAGTAATATGGCATTAGTGCAAGAAATTTGTGTGTGTATATTAAAAGACTATTTATTTCTAAGTAGATTAAAAAAATAAAAGCTTGAAAGATTATTAGAAAATAGCACATGAATTTTTTTTCAATTTTTGTGTCTACCAAATCATTTTCCAGGCTGCGCTTACAGTTTTCTCAAAACATGCCACCTCTTAAAGGAGTTAGTCTCTAGTAAGGTTTACTTGTTGGCTTGGATGCTCTCTGCAAAGCAGGGATGAAGCTCTTTCTTACCTTTATTTACCAGTTTTCCCCAACTTTTTCTTCCTAGTGTTAACTCCAGCCCTGGAAAACATGTTTTTCCTAATCAATTCCATGAAGTGTTACCACAAATATACTGTCTACTTGTAATATATGCTATAAATATTGGTGTATTATGCATAAAAAGAGTACAATTTTGGGGTTTTTTTTGGGTTTTTTTACCCAAGAACAATTTTTGTCCCCATAGGAAGGATTTTGTGTCATTGAGAATGTACATACCTCATTCAAAATAATCAAAGTGTGATGGCTTGGTGAAGATGTATTAAGAAAGCTATGAAATTAACCAGCACTCATAGCATTTTTGTTTTTCAGAAGTGAAGATATATGTTATCTTGAGCATAGTATGACATAAAAAAAAGTAAGATGAAAAACTTTAGCATATTTACCCATTTAGAAATGTTGGTTTAACTATTGAATCAGATGCATGACTATGAAATGTAAAGCATTATGATGTGTAGTCATACTTGCAGAAGTTTAAATGTAGAAGTATATGCACTTTTTAATAAACATGAGAGATCTAAGGTAAAAGAAGCAAATTATTTATTTAAAAAATTTATTGAATACTGGGCATTGAATGTTGGAAACATGCCTGACCTTAAGGAGAACACTGTCTAATGGGTGACAGAGTGCCCCAAATCAGGTTAGTAAAGGTGAAGTTCAAAGGTATAGAAAACTATGAAGATTTAAATTGAAAATGCCCACAGGCAGACCAGCTGGACAGGGGACAGTTGGCAGGCGGTAACAAGTCTGTGGGAATGGCAGATTCTGGATCCTGAGGTGCCAGAAGTGAAGAGAAGCAGGTGTAAAATCTGTTCCACATAGGAAAGCAGTTGGCAAACGTCAAATGAGATCAGTAAGTAGTGAAGATTTCAACAAGGCAGGCTGGGTCACATCCAGATTTTTTTTTTTTTAAGGAGGAAAGGATAATCATGGGGAAAACCATTTCCAGTGAAAGAGAGATAAGTAAATCAAGCCAAAGCTTGATGAATAGAGCAGCTGAACCCAGGCACAAAAACCTGGGTTAATGGAAGTGGGGACTAAAGGAAAAGAGTTTAAGCACCAGGTGTCTACAAACTAAAGAAAGACAAGAAGAGACAAAGATGGAAGATACATGTGGCACTAGCAAGAGTTTAACAATCCCTGATAGAAAATTTGAGGCTATCTTCCTTTCCGTCTTGTTTTATGTTTCCTAGAATAAAGCACCTGTGAACAGGTAAACAACAGATCACCTGAAATGCAAACCATTGATTATAGCGATAACTTTAAAAGAAGTATTTTCTGGGAATCTCAAATTCCAACTCCCTGTATCATTCTGTCATGTCAGTCCTCAACACTGAATCACTCTTTTTATTTTCTCTGTAATTGCTCTCAAATTTAACAACATTGTTAGAAAAAAAAACTAAAACAAAACCAAACCAAAACACAAGGAATTATGTTGGCATATAATGCTAAAGATCAATTTAAGAGGATTAATTTCCCAATATATGATAAATTCCCTCACTTACTACCATCCCAAGTATAAACCTACAATCAGAAACTCACTTTATATACTCCACAGCACAATGCATTTCACATTTTTTTGTAGTAATTATCTTCTAGTAAATGTTTCATGTGTGCCTTCTCCAATCAATGTCAGCCTCTTGAGGGCCGGGGCAGTGGCAGTGTGGTTATCACTATTTCCCTAACATCTAGTACAGTGCCTGGGATATATAAATTCTTATCTGTGCATAAGAGTGTGCAAGAATAGAAGAGAGCAACACTGGAGGAGGGAAGAAGAGGGAGCCTGACTGAGAAAAAAGGAGGAGGGAGGAAAAAAACAAAGAGAATGGAAGTTTTTTTTTCCCCTCAAAGTATAAAGAAAGCTTCATTTTTTTTTTTCCTCAGAAAGGCAACTTAGGGAAATGGGTGTGACCTGACAAATAAATGCTGGTATTTAAATAGTTAATTCCTTTTTATACATTCTAAATGTGTCTATTACAAAATCTACGTTACATAAAATGATTTAATCACAGTAATGTATTGAAAACCTGCTTAGTTATTTATCTGAGAATTAAAAAAAAAACATTTGGTCAGATCAGATGTTATTCCTTTTCTTTACAAATATAAAAACCTTAAACATTTCCAAGTATATGATGATTTAATAAACATCAGAAGTTTCCCAAGGAATATTTATTGCTATTGTAAAAAACAAAAAACAAAAAAACAAAAACCACACCTACTGGAGAATGAACACTTAATAGAGAAATATCAGTAAAATAATAATATTCTCTAGGACCATAAACATAATCCCATTTTACAAAACTATTCTACATGTTTTAGTTAAACTATTTTATAAAGTGTTATAAAGAACATTCACTGGTATAAAGAAGCCAACTTTGTAAGTTCTCGGAGGCTCTACCATGCTTGGTTTTCTGAGGCCATAGTCTACCGAGCCCACCCCATAGTCTACACCAGCGGTTCTCAACCTTCCTAATGCCGCGACCCCTTAATACAGTTCCTCATGTTGTGGTGACCCCCAACCATAAAATTATTTTCGTTGCTACTCTNATGTAAATATCTTTTTGTTTTCCGATGGTCTTAGGCGACCCCTGTGAAAGGGTCATTCGACCCCCAAAGGGGTCGCGACCCACAGGTTGAGAACTGCTGGTCTACATGATCCCCCACTACAGCCAGCGGGATTCTGTGGGTCCTTGCATCCTCAGCTAGTGTGAGGTGTGTTCTTGCCACCCGCATATGGAACTTTGACTATAATTTCACCATATAAAAAAGTTCGATAGAGTAAAAAGTATTAATTAACACTATATTTATATACTTTAAGGATTAATTAGGCATCTGTTGCTTAACTTTGGTGTACTAATCACTATTATATATTTTGAGAAATGGATTCAGAATTCCAAAGATCAGTTTACAAATGAATTTTTGGCAGAAAAATTGTCAGTGGAGCTATATTCATAGTTTCTTAAAATACATTTTTTTTCGCACTTTGCTTATGGCAGCCTAGTTAAGCCCACCATGCTACTGCTGCTTCAAAGAAGATTCTAACTCTCAGTGATTTTGGCAAGAGTTTGCTCTATTCTCAGACAGCTTGCAAAGCCTCAAACAAGTGCACATATCTGTGCTTAGGCAGCCTAAACTTAGACCCTTTAAACTTGCTTCAAACTCATACTTCTTCTGCTCTGTCAGAGTACCTTTCATAAAAGCCCAGTGCCTGGCCAACTCTGCGCAAAACTCTTCTAGGATCTCCTTTAGTCACTGTGTCACTCCCCTTGGGATAGCTAGGTGCTTTAATGGCTGCTTAACCAGACAGGTTTTAGGAAATGTATTCTCAGCATCAACCGATTTTTTTCTAGAACTGTGTTTTCTTTACCTTTTGTTTTTGTGGGTCTTTTTGATAATACCTACTTTTCAAAAACAAATGTGTCATCTATTTTATAATAGTTTTATATAGCAGGAACATAAAGAATGATATGCTAATTTGGCTTTCTTTTGGGAAACATTAAGCAGTTTTTCAGCTGTAATACACGAAGCCACAGAACATAATGGTAGTTTTTGTTCAAGCATTACTTTCTTAAATAAAATGATACACATGTTGCAAATTAAAAATCAACTTAATGACATTACTATTCTTTATATATTTTTTCTATTGTACAACAGTATATAACATTTCTGATACAATTGTTGATGGAGAAAGGTAATTATTTCTTTAAAATGTATTATTTTAAAAAAGAAAATATGAAGTCTAAATCTGAAGTGAGATTAGCATATCATTATGCTTATGTACTGTCCAAAATATTTTATTCTTTGTATCCATTGCATTTGTTTCCTATTTTCTTAACAAAAATCTCATGTAGAAATTGTGATGGAGTTTTTGTTTGATACAGTTATGTAAATGTCTTATAAGTACAATATTATTAGAGATACTTCTTTTTGAAAAGAGAAATATATTTGCCTAGCCTTAGTTTAATATACTTGGTGTGTCTGTTCTGAATAACCACTTTTATCTGATGCCTCCAGTAAGGAAAGAGGAAAATGGCTGTATGTGGCTGAATGTGTAACTCACAATTCCCTCTCCTCTCAGAATTCCATTAATGTTTGTCTAAAGGTATCTGGAGGCAGCGTGGTACACTGAAAAGAGCCTTGGTTGGTAAATACCCTGGCTTTGTCTTTAACCACTTACCTAGCTTTAGACAAATCATTTATACTCTTTAAACCTAAATTTTCTTTATTTTTTTAAATTAGTTTCAGGTGTACAACACAGTGCAATAGTTATACTTTTTACTCCCGAAAGTGACAACCCCCTTACCCCAATCCCCGCCCCACTCCCCCCCATATTATACATATTTATTACAATTCCATTGACTCCACTCCCACACTATACTCCACGTTCTGTGATAATATATATATATATATATATATATATATATATATATATATTCAATTATAGTGACATACAATATTATACTACATCAGCTTCAGGTGTACAGTGCAGTGATCAACCCATCCATGAAGTGGTCTCCCTAACAAGACATGTGAACATCAGACACCCTACAAAATATTTAAAACAGTATTAATTATATTCCCCAAACTGTCTTCCATATCCCTGTGGCAATATTGTAGTTACCTATTTATGCTGTCTAATCCCTTCCCTTTCTCCCTCATCCCCACTCCCCTCCCAACTAGCAACCATCAGTTGTTCCTCTGTATCTCTGAGACTATTTCTGTTTACTTTGCTTGTTCATTCAGTTTTTTAGATTCCACATATAAGTGAGATCATACAGTATTTGTCTTTCTCCGACTGAGTTATTTCAATTAACATAATGTTCTCTAAGTCCATCCATATCGATGCAAATGATATTATTTCATTCTTCTTAATAGTGGAGTAATACTCCATTGTGTAAATGTACCACAGTTTCTTAATCCAGTCGTCTACTGATGGGCATTTCAGTTGTTTCCAAGTCTTGGCTATTGTAAATAGTGCTGCAATAAACATGGGAGGTGCATATATTTTTTCGAATTAGCGTCTTGGGTTTCTCTAGATAGATACCCAAGAATGGAATTCCCGGATCATACAGTAGTTCCACTTCCAGTTTTTTCTTCCAATTTTTTGAGATACCTCCATACTGATTTCCATAATGGCTGCACCAATCAATCTGCAGTCCCACCAACAGTACACCAGGGTTCCCTTTTCTCCAGAACTTCACCAGCACTTATTGTTTGTTGATTTATTGATGATAGCCATTCTGACTGGAGTGAGGTAGTATCTTATTGTGGTTTTTATTTGCATTTCTCTAATGACTAGTGAGGTTGAACATTTTTTCATATGCCTATTGGCCATCTGTATGTCCTCTTTAGAGAAATGTCTCTTCATATCCTCTGCCCATTTTTAATTGGGTTGTCTGTTTTTTGGTGTTGAGTTGCATGAGTGTTTTATAAATTTTGGATATTAACCCCTTATCAGATATATCATTGACAAATATCTTCTCCCATTTAGAAGGCTGCCTTTTTGTTTTATTGATGATTTTCTTTGCTGGGAAAACTTTTAAGTTTGATGTAATCCCATATGTTTATTTTTTCTTTTATTTCCCTTGCCCAAGGGGATAAACCTAAATTTTCTTATCTACAACATAATCTTAATGGCAGAGTGACTGAGAGGCATCACTGAAATAGCCAGCACTAATTATGTGTTCAACTGATTAATATATAATAAATATCAGCCTTCCACTTATCTTGAGTTATTTAACTTATTTACTGACATGCTATGTGTGTTTTTTGCTAATAATAAGCTACAAGCCAAGGTTATTCCATTTTTTGTTCATCATACATGTACACACACACACACACACAAATATATATTCTAAGTCACTGTAGAAATTCTTCCTCTCTGCTGTGGTGCCTGCCAAAGTATTCATCTTCTATTTATTATCCTCTTTCTTACCCTTAGATAAACAGCAATTGCTTAACTTTAAATTAATAATTCATACAATGAAAAAAATGCTATTTTTAGCTTCCATATCTTTTTGGATGTTATCAGTGTTTAAATGTGTTAAGTATCTGGGTGAAAAAATGAGGAACTGTGACTCATTATTTTATATTGGATTTTGCTGAAATATCTCGAATCATTTCAGATATGGATTGATTGATCTTTGAGATCTCTACTGTCAAAATTTACCATAGGTTATTATAAAGTCACACCTAACAGGTTGAGAGAATAGAGGACAATTTTTGTGCTAGGAAACTAGGTAGTAAAAAGCCATAGAAAACATGGTACATATATTAAAGCAATAAGGGTAAGTTTATATGATGTATTGTTTTTTTTCAACTGAGTATTGGAGTATAGAAAAAGGGTACTCAGATTCATAACTTTTTAAGTTGTACAATGTGAATAGAAAAATGTTTCCAACCTCTCTGGGTTTTAGAAATTTGAAAATATCAAATTCAACAAATCCTATATGAATAAGTTCATTTGAAATAATTGGACCTGACACAAAACCCAATAGGGAACTTCTAGTCTCTTCAAAACTGTACCAATGGAAAAAGCACTGGCTTAGAAAATTATAAGTGAACTTTGCTCAAATAACAGCCTTGTATGGACTGGCCTGATTAAATAGGAGCCCCTATCTTGAGAATCATTAGAACTGATGCCTGAAAATGGGACAGTTGATTCTGAACTAGAAATTATCTCACAGTAGTCCCCACTTATCTGTGGGGTATATTGCCCAAGACCCCTAGTGGATGCCTGTAATCGCAGATAGTACCAAGCCATATGTGTGTGTGTGTGTGTGTGTGTGTGTGTGTGTGTGTGTGTGTGTATAAAGAAAATAATCTAAAGGGGTACTTAGTCACTAATAGGTGGGTAATATATACAGCATGGATATAGTAGATAAAGGAATAAAGAACATCCTGGGTGGACAGAGCAGGACTACACAAGATTTTTATCACACTACTTAGAATGGCACACAATTGAAAACTTATGAATTGGTTATTTCTGGAATATTCCATTTAGTATTTTCACACCTTAGTTGACCATGGGTAACTGAAATCATGGAAAACAATACCTTGGACACCTGTATTAAAAATGTCAGCAATTTATGTCAAGATAAATGGGCAATGGCATGATAGCATTAATTCTTGTAAGGCTACTTATTCTATAAGATGCTATGAATGGGCTGCATTTATTGTACCCTATTATTTATTTATTTATTTATTTATTTTCATTATTACTGAGGGTAAAGACATCAAACTTATTCTTAAGAATATTTTGATTTCTGTCTTGTCTTCTCACCTTTTGACATTTTAACCTATTTACTTTGTCGATTGATAGCTACATATGCATAATTTCTGAACATGTCTTATTTTGAACATACTTCCTTCCACCGACTCTTGTTTTTTATGTGTTCTGCAAGGAGAGATGCTCACCTCATTGTGGATCTCTACTCTAATGTGACCAACTGTCCAGGTGTTTTTTTTCATCTCAATAGCTACTGATTTGTACCTAGCCTTTTTTCATACATGGTTATAGCATTATTCATTAGAAACATACAGATGGATAGGCTTTACATAAGTACATATCTATGACTGACTCAGTTCAGGAATGTCTAGTTGGAATTATCTGCACAGAAGTGGAGCCATGGGCTCTATGATAAGGCATGGAAGTCCACTGAGATGTTGATACTCTATAACCATGCTCATTCTGTGAAGTATAAATGAACACTGGAATAAATAGAGATAGCTACAGGTTGTATAAAAACTGAATATTTAAATTTTTGGTTGCAGTCTTTTCTTTTTTTAAAAAAGTACAAAATTACAAGTACAAAATCACATGAAAATGAATGCTCATTTAGAATTAAAAAAAAATCACCACAAAGTAGAATTTAAGAAAAAGTCTATAAACTACTACAAACTTGAAAATATCCAGGAAAAATAACATGAGGTTTATAATAATTAGCTGCCTGACATATCACTCAAACATATTTTTCCCTAAAGGTTTGGATGCACAATCTGTGATTACTTCTTCACATATTCTTGTCAGGAGAGAACTTCTGCTTTGACCATGCTTCAAAGAGAACCAAATCTTTTCCTTATCATTTTTTACATGTAATTACCAGAAGCATTTTCTAAAGACTAGCTTCTGGCTTTGCACATTTCAAGGTTTATTTTTCTCCCTTATGTGTTTTGTGAAAAGTGTATCACAGAACACTTTTATATTTCGATAAGATGTCCAGTCCTATATTTCTTGCCATGACACCTAATGTGTTGGTACAGAGGGAGAGAGGGATATTTGTGGAAGCTATTTCTATAATGGAATGGCTGACAATAACTGCTCAGGAAAAACAGCTATGAACCACGTAAATATATCAGACTAAAGCCAAACTCAATACCTCTTTAGCTAGATGCCAGAAATGCCAGAGGCCATGCCAAAGCCACCCAAAGAAAGAAAACTGTGAATGAGAATAATTTAGAGTGTGGGGGTAAAAAAGGGTGGTTTTAACATTTTGCAATAAAAATCTTACTTTCCCAAATTGTACAAAAATAATACAAAAATGTGAATACATTACTAGTGCATCTCATAGCACAAGTGAAAGGTCCTGAAGCTTAAGTGTTATTAGCTTTACATTATAATTTCTTTGGATTATATACAAAACATAATGTGCTTAGTGTTGACTTGGAAATGGGGGAACAATAATGAAAATTTTAGTGGCAGAAACTTTTGTGTATCCTTTTGACAACATTGAGGTTATTGCTGTTTTAATGATTGCAACATTCGTAGAAATTTAAGGATAGAAACTATGTTGTTCAGGAGTAAATATAATTTAATAAGAGAGAGAAATCAAATGCAGAGAGGAAAAATTGACCTTGAAGATTATTTCTGTGCTCTTTTGCTTGACTTGGTGTTTAGAGTAAGAGTGGCTTGAGCATATACAATTGCAAATGGAAGGAAAATGTAGAAGTTTAAAGACAAAGGGGTTAATTGAGAGCTCAAGTTTACTGAGAAAGCAGAAAAATGAAGGGATACAAAGCATAAGATAAATGATCAGCTTGATTTCAAGAAAAGAAACAATTCCATTACAAAAGAAAAGAATGAAAAAAGATTGAGGTTGATGTAGATGGGATTTATTTTATGAATTGTTTTACAATAAGTAATTCTTACCTTCATGATCACAAAATGCAAGTTTCCAAAAGATAAAAGATAAATACAAAATAATCGAACAGGGTATTCCTCCTTAACTAATTAATAATTTTAATACTCCAAAATATTTTAGTACTTCTGTTATACCTGAATGAAATTTTGACAATTTAAACAAAGATTTTATGATAAGCACATTTTTTACATTTTAGAAAATTGTAGTTTCACATGCAGTTTTTAAAAAATAATATAGAGATGTCCCAGATATTTTGTTTACCCAATTTTTCCAGTGATATACCTTGCAAAACAATTGTACAATATTTCAAGAAGTATGTTGACAGTTCAAATACAGCACAATTCCATCAAAACAGGGATCCCTCATGTTGCTCTTTTATAGTCAAACTCACATCCCTCCTCTGCACCTTTCTCCCTTCTCCCCAACTCCAGTTCCTCATCTCTGGCAATGACCATGTGTTCCTCATTTCTATAAATTTGTCATTTCAATAATGTCATATGAATGGAATCATACACCAAGTAACCTTTTGTATTAGCTATTTGTTGCAGATTCATTCATGTTATGTGTATCATAGTTTATTCCTTGTATTGCAGAGGGTTATTTCAACTTATGCATGTATAAATTTGTTGGACCATTCACCTACTGAAAGTCACTTGGGGTGTTTCTGGTCTGGGGTTATTAGAAGTGGAGCTACTATAAACTTTTATATGCAGGTTTTTGTTTGAACATATGTATTCATATACTCTGGGATAAATGCACAAGTGTGCAGCTATAGGAATATATGTGTGCACTGGTTTAGTTTACAATAATTTTCTAAATTGTTCTTGAGAGTAGCTACATAGTTTTATGTTTCACCAGCAATGTATGGGCAAGTTTCTCTGCATACTTGCCAGCATTTGATGATGTCACTATTTTTTGTTTTAGCTATACTTATACGTGTGTAATGATACTTTATTATGTTTTTAATTGCCATTTCCCTAATGAATTGAATATCTTTTTGTGTGCTTGTTTACCCTTTGGCATATGGTGTTTGGTCAAATATATGTTGATGTATTTTGAAAATTTTCTAATTGGACTGTTTGTTTTTTACTATTGAGTTTTGAGAGATTTTTATGTAATATAGATACTAATCTTTTGTCAGATAAGGTTTTTTCAAATAATTTCTCCAATTTTATACCTTGCTTGTCTTTCCACCCTCTTAACAGGGTCTTTTGCAGAGAAATGTTTTTAATTTTTATGAGATAAAATTTATCATTTTTCTTATATGAATAGTGCTTTTTATTAAAAGATTTTATTGGGGAATTGGGGAGAAGAAAAGCATTGGGGAATCAGGAAAGGGGAACAGACAAGTTGCTGTCCTTTTGTTCTTCAGTCTAGTTGTGGAGGACATCGCTTCACTGGCCCACGTTGGTATTATCATTGCACTCTTCCCAGGTGAGGCAGTTGGTTGCCGGCCCTTGGACGGCCGCTCACTGTGGCTCACAGCACCTCACCTTGGCTGTGGGTTGCTCACACTGGCTGCCGGGCACTCATGGTAGCTTATGGCAGCCCACTGCAGCTGGGGCTGCAGCCTACGCCTTCGCCGGAGACTCACTGCAGCCCAGCTCCAGGTCGAGCTGTTGTTCACCATCTCAGCTGTAGAGGGCACAGCATCACTGGCCCTAATGTGGGATCCGAACTGGGGCCCTGCTGCTCAGAGCTGGGTCCCAAGCCAACTCTTAACCAATGTGCCACTCAACCAGCCCTGGATAGTACTTTTGATGTTAGGTCTAAGAACTCTTTGCTAAGCCCTAGATACCAAAATTTTTCTGCTTTTTTTCCCCCTAAAAGTATTATAGTTTTACAATTTATATTTAAGTTCTTGATTTGAGTTAGTTTATGTGTATTGTGTGAGGTTTAGGTAAAAGTTTCTGTCTTCCTTCCTTCCTTCCTTCCTTCCTTCCTTCCTTCCTTCCTTCCTTCCTTCCTTTCTTCTTTCCTTCCTTCCTACCTTTGTTCCTTCATTTCTTCCTTCCTTTTCTTCCTTTCAACTAAGGATATCCAAATTTTCCAGCATAATTTGTTTGAAAAGCTATTCTTACTCTACTGAAGTGCTTTTATACCTTATGTAGATGTATTTCTGGATCCTCTATTTTGTTCCATTAGTTTATTTGTTTATCCCTTCACCAATCACACTATCATGACAGATGTAGCTATATACTAGGTCTTAATATTAGGTAGAATGATTTCTCCTACTATGTTCCTTTTCAAGGTTTTAACTACACTAGTGTTGTATCTTTCCACATAATTTTTATAATAAGCTTTCATAGCTTATAAAAACCTTGTTGAGATTTTGACAAGTTACAAAAATCTACAGATCAATTTGGAGAGAACTATGTTTATTATATTGAATCTTCAATACATGAGCATTGTGTATCTTTCCACTTAGTTTGTCTTTGATTTTCTTGTTTTCATTTTTTATTATATAGATCCTATATATATATTTTCATTAACTTTATGCATCAATATTTTGTTTTCTTTGAAGTAAATATAAATGATATGTTTTTATTTTTATTTCAGCATGTTCATTGTTAATAGATGGGAATATGATTAATTGTTATTTGTTGGTCTTATTTTGTGAACTTTAAGCTCACTTATTAGTCCTAGGAGTTTTTTAGTAGATACCTTGGGATATTATATGTAGACAATCAAGCCTTTGTATATAGTAATAGTTTTATTCCTTTTTAAATAATTTATATCATTTTGTTTCTATTTCTTGCCTAATTGCAGTGGCTAGCACATCTAGTCTATGTTGAATTAAAGTTGTAAGAGCAGACATTGCCTTGTGTTGATCTAGAATGAAACCATTTAGTATTTCACTCTTCAGAATGACATTCAACACTGTAGTGTTTTTCTTGTTTTTGTTTGAGGGGGGCTTTTTTATGCTTTATCATTTATAGATGAGTAAACTAAAGGCAGAGAGAATAAATTACCTACCCAAGGCTACGTATCTTGTCAGTGATAAATCTAGAAAATTTTCTCTTCATGACTCCCATAATACAATGCAGAAGACCATATGTGTTATGGGATCTCACTACCTATAATTTTTAGGCAACATTTGCAGAATAAATTGCAGAGCATCAAAGTCATTTATTTTAAACAAATAAATGTATGACTTCCCTAAGTTAGAGGGTGATATATAGAGCACAGTATCAGCAGGAAATCAGGTAAATATAGGCTAACTACTTGGTTGAGCAAAGTAGTTACACTTGATCCATTAAACACATATTTATGGAGTGATAACTATGTATGAGGCACTGTGTTATTACTTTGAAAAAAAAGAAAAATAAGAGAATTTTCAGCTATTTAAGAGTATATTTATGACATTCTTGGGGGAGAGATAGATAAGTAATAATTTGTATTCTATATTTTAGAAGGTATCAAGAAACATTGTACAAAGAATTGTGGACAATTATTAATGAAAGCAAAATAATTGTAATGTGGCAGAAGAGGGGACAGGGCAACATCACAGAAAGTAGTATTAAATAATAGCCATATTAAACGGCATTATTGAAAACCACCTTAACAAGACCCCTTAGTGTAGAGGTTAAGAGTGGACTCTGTAGTCAGCTAAGCTGCTTGAACCCAATTGTGGATCTGTCACTGATAAGATATATAACTTTTCATAAATATCTTGACAAATTGCCTCAATTTCTATAATTGGAGGTAATAGTTCTTATATCATAAGACTGGTATGAATAAAATAATGTAACAGAGATAATGCATTTAGCACAGTGCCTAACAAAAGTAGCCATTCCAAAAATATTGACCATGGTTTTCCTTGCAAATTCGATTTACCTGTCTTCAAATTACACCCGTGTGCTCTCCATGTCACTTTTCCCTCTGTTGTTTCTGAGAGAGCACCTGCTACATAAAAGCCATACAATGCCTTCTGAATAGTGCAAACGAGAGTTTAAATGAGAATTTAAATTCACAAGTTTTTTTAAAAAATATGAGGTATGACAATTAAATTTGCAAACTTGTTGCAATGATGTTGCTAACCTCTTTTCATATCAGAGGGATTATTCATTACAAATGTGTACCAACTGGACAAACAGTTAACCAAGTTTACTATTTGGAAGTGCTGAAAAGGCTGCATGAAAAAGTTAGACAACCTGAACTTTTTGCCAACAAATCATGGCTCTTGTATCACGACAATGCACCAGCTCACACGGCACTGTCTGTGAGGGGGTTTCTAGCCAGTGAACAAATAACTGTATTGGAACACTCTCCTTACTCACCTGATCTGGCCCCCAATTACTTCTTTCTTTACCTGAAGATAAAGGAAATATTGAAAGGAAGACATTTTTTATGACAATGAGGACAACAAGGGTAATATGATGACAGCTCTGATGACCATTCTAGTAAAACAGTTCCAAAATTTCTCTGAAATGTGGACTAGGTGCTGGCATCCGTGCATAGCTTCCCAAGGGGAGTACTTTGGAGGTGACCATAGTGATATTTAGCCATGAAGTATGTAGCACTTTTTCTAGGATGACTTCATGATCTTAATTGTCTGACCTCCTGAGTACTTCTCATGTCAATATTTGTGATTTCCAAATTGAAAAAAAAAAAAGGAACAATGTTAGCTAAAAATCCTTCTTGTAATAACAAGGGAAAAACTTTATTCAAACCATACCTTTCATGAAACTTATTATTTGAAAGTCTCCTTTATTTAGAAAATAAGTTTTCACTTACAACTATACAATTTTCTTTAGATCAGTTTTATAATTTGGGAAAATAATATCTTTGAAATTCACAATTATATGACATAAAGGTTCTTGAAGACACACACATTCATAGACACATATATATTTAATTTTTGAAATATGATATTGCATTAAATACAGAAGCAACCACATGGAACAAGTAGAATGGGAAATGGGGAACATTTGGAAGAAAAAAAAGAAGGTGAAAATGCAGAGAGTGGAAAAAAATTTCTTTGAGGAGAATGTAATTATAGCATTTTAATTAGAAGGAATAGGTTCCAAAGCAATTAACATGCTCACCTTAAAAGAGTCTCCTATTTTTTTTTTGTAAATTTTAAAGAAATGATCAAAATGAATGTAGGAGATATTTGGGATGAAATAATAATATGCATACTATATATATTCAATTGTATTTAGTCCTAAAAAACTATTTAGAGGATACAAAGTATTAGAATAACATTGACATTAAATATATATATATATATATATATATGCCATTTTGTGAGCATGAATACATATTAATTGTTAAAATACAGCATACACCTTTGCAAGTATAAAAAAATGTTCATGCAGTTAATTATTGAGCACAGATGGTCCTTGACAGGACAGAACATCAAATAAGTGGATCATCTCTTAAGAAATTTTGTAAAATGGTTAAATACTTAGAAGTTATATAACAATGACCAGCCTATAAAAATTAGCATTTTGGAATGTAAACATGTTGTATGCATCATTTCATACCAAAGTGATGACCTTTCTATGACAATAAGAATGTAAACAAGTGGTTTATTTTGTAATTATTTGACATCACAAACATTTATCTGTCTGAAGTAAAGAATTTAATTTTCATACTGAAGAAATAGTTTCAATGAGATAAATTTCAGCCTCTACAGCCAGTGTAGCAGATAAAAGGTGAGAACTTAAATGGGGAGAACCAACCACCCAGTGCTGCTACCCCACCTAAAGGGAAATACCATATCACATATATTTAACAACAACACATACACCTTCTAAGGGACTCTACAAGTTCCAGAACAGAGGGAGACACTTGACTTATAACACATAGAGTGTCAAAATATGTAGAGAAATGAAGATTAGACAACATATTTTCCTTTCTATGTGGGCTTCTCAAGCTATGAAGTGCCTGTTTGCTTAATTTATCAAACTGTTAATTTCATTGTTGCACTGTAAAGTGTACCTACAGGTTTAAGAATAAAAGGAAAGAAGAAAGAAAGGAAAGAAAGAAACAAGAAAAGAAAAAAAGATCTTTAAAACAAAATTTAACAACTAAATAAAATGAGTTAAGAAATTCCAAATGTCAAAATCCACTATTTTTTGGTAACTTTGATGTTATTCTTGATCCCCTTCTTCCTGTGTTCTGACAAAAACAAAACAAAATTTTAAAAAATCAAACAAAAACAACTAAAATTAAATAAATAAAAATCACTGGAAAATATTGTGTCAGTAAGCAATCATTATTCTTCACAGAAAAAGTTAATAAAATTAACATTTAAATATTTTGCAGGGAATAATTTGAATATTTTGACTATTAGGATCTAATGATAGCTAAGAATATAGGTGGATAGAGAAGAAGATTACTATAGATAGAGACATTGCATCATGATGAAGGGGTCCATTCTCTAAGAAGATGTAACAGTCCTTTACATTTATACACCCAGCAACAGAGCTTCAAAATACCTTAGTCAAAATAATAAATAAAAGAGAAATAGACAAATCTAGTATTATAGTTAGAGGTTAGAGACTGAAACACTCCTCTTTCAGTAACTGATAGGTCATGCAGATAATTAGTAAGTATATATTTGACCTGAAAAGCATCATTAATCAACTTGATCTGAATAACATTTATGGAAAAACTGCAGAATACACAGTCTTCACAAGCTTCCATGGCACATTCACCAACATAGACCATATTCTGAGTCATAAAACACACTTGAAAACATTTCAAAAACAGAAATCATGCAAAGTGTGCTCTCAGACCAAGACCACAAATGTTAAGCCAGAAATCACTAACAAAAATATAGCTGGAAAATCTGAAAATACCTGTACAATAAACAGCACACTTCAAAATAACACAGAAGTCAAAGAAGAAGTCTTAAGAGATACTAAATAATATATTGAATTTAATGGAAATTAATATACAATTTATCAAAATTTGTGGGATGGAGCCAAGCACTACTTATATGCTTTCAAAGCTGTAAGTTTTGGGCCGGCCGAGTGGCGTGATGGTTAAGAACTTGCTTGGGATGCCAGAGGGCCCCGGTTCGGATCCCAGATATGAGGGCCAGTGACACTGCCCTCCACAGCTAAGATGCTGAACAACAGCTCAACCTGGAGCTGGGCTGCCATGAGTCACTGGCGACGGCGTAGGCTGCAGCCCCTGTGGCAGTGGGTTGCCATGGGCTACCGTGTGTAGCCAGCAGCCAGCGTGAGCGGCCAGCAGCCGCAGTGAGCGGCCGTCCAGAAGCCGGCGACTGATCTGCCTTGCCAGGGAAGAGCGCAATGATGGTGCCAACTTGGGCCAGTGAAGCAACATCCTCCACAACTAGATTGAAGAAAAAAAATGACAGCAACTTGTCTGTTCCCCTTCCCCCAATTCCCCAGCACTGTTCCCATCCCCCCAATTCCCCAATAAAAATCTTAAAAAAAAAGCTGTAAGTTTCTCAATATCAGAAAAGGATAAAAACCTAAAATCAACAATTTAAGTTTCCACCTTAGGAAACTAGAGAAAGAAGAGCAATAGTAACCTAAAACAATCAAAAGAAAGAAATAATAATAAAAAAAATAGAGCAGAAATCAATAAAGAATTCTTTGAAAGTAATAAAACTGGAAAACCTCTAAACAGGCTAACCAAGAAAAAAAGAGAGTGAGAACACACTAATTACCAATATTAGAAATAAAAAAGGAATCATCACTACTGAATCCAGGGACATCCAAAGATTAATAAAAGAATATTTTCAACAACTCTATGGCCATAAATATCATGAGTTAGATGAAACATACCGATTCCTTGAATACACACTACCAAGCCCACATGGAAAAATAGATAATCTTAATAGACCTATATTTATTAAGTAAGTTAATAAGTAATAACACTACACAAAGGAAAGCACCAAGCCCAGGCACCTTCAATGGTGAAGTCTACCAAACATTTAAGGAAGAAATCATGCCAATTCTCTATAATCTCCTCCAGAATATATAAGCAGGGTGAACACATTTGTTACTGTGACTTCTATGACTATATTTGGAGATAGGGCCTTTACAGATGTGGTAAAGCTAAAATGAGACTGTCATGGTGGGACCCCAATCCAACGTGGTGGGTGTCCTTAAAAGAAGAGGAAATTTGGGAACACGGAGAGACACCAGGGATGCACATGCACAGAGAAAAGACTGTGTGATGACACAGTAAGAAGAAGTAAGAAGGTGGCTATCTGAAAACCAAGGAGAGAGACCTCAAAAGAAACCAAACCTGCCAACACCTTTATCTTGAACTTCTAGCTTCCAAAACTGAGAAAATAAATTTCTGTTGTTTAAGTCCCCCAGTCTTTGGTATTTTGCTAGGAAAGCCCAAGCAAACTAACAACCTCCCAGTTTATTTTATTAGGCCAATATTACTCTAATACCAAAATCTGATAAAGATATTAAAAGAAAAAAACTATAGATTAATATTTCTTATTATCATAGTTGTAAAAATTCTCAGCACAATATTAGCTAGATAAATCCAAGAATGTTAAAAACAAATGTACCTTATGACCATGTGGGGTTTATTCCACATATGCAAACCTAATTCAACATTAAAAAAATCAGTTAATGTAATCTACCACATCACCAGGTTAAAAAGGAGAAAAATCATCTAATCATATCAATTGATTTAACAGAAGCTTTAGACAAAATCCAAAAACCATTTACTATAAGTAATAAATCTCAGCAAAATAGGAATAGAGAGAAACTTCCTCAATGTAATGAAGAACATCTTCTCAAAACCCAGAGCTAACAATTCTACTTAATTTTGAAGCATTATATGCTTTCCCCCTAATATAAGGAACAAGGCAAGGATGACCCGTCTCAGAATTCCTATATGACATTGTACCAGAAGTCCTAGCTATTGCAATAATACAAGAAAAGGAAATGAAAGCTATGGGGATTACAAAGGAAAAAAAAAAAAGCCTCTGTTCTCAAATATAATGATTATCTGTAGACAATCCCAAAGAATCAGCAAAAATCTCCTAGAACTAATAAGCAATTATAACAAGGTTTCAGGGTAAAGGATTAATATACAAAAGTTAACTGATTGCCTATATAGCAGCAATTAACAATTGGAATTTGAAATTTAAAGAACAATGATAATTGGGATCTACATATATAAGCATGGGGAGAAGAAGGTTGAAAATATTGTTGAAGTATCTAAGCATATAATCTATTGTTATACCTACATAGACAAGTAACTGGAAAGAAATACATGATTGATTCACTGACTTATTCATTTACCTATTTATTTAAGAATTATTTACTGAGCCCTTAAAATTATTTACTGAGACAATGAGGTATTACAAAGATGAGAAAAGACATAATTGCTTTCCTTAGAAAATTCCAGCCTATAAGGGATTACCGAGTAAATACGAAATTCTTATATATGCAAAACTATATATATTTTAAAAGATTTTAAAATAAAATGCTATAGCAGAGGGGAAAAGTTTATAACTGCACAGTTGGATTAAATATAGTGACTTTGGAGGGAGTGATGTCAGCAAGAAGGTAGAAAAGTAAGCCCCAGGCCCTCCCTCCGCTTCTGAGATTTCAAATTAACAACACATGTACCAATTCCCTTTATGAGAAGTTAAAAAATCATTTAAGGGGCTTCAGGGCATCTTAGGTAGGTGTGAACCCAGCTGCACTGAAGCTGATAAGAAAGCTTTGGCATCTGAGTGGGTGCCACATCCCCTCCCTCAGCACTGCACTGGAGTGCAATGGAGAAGAAAATTCCAACTCTCAGCTTCTTGTAGGGACAAAGAAAGAAGACTAAACCATTCACCCAAAGTTCTGACTTGTCAGGAGGGTGCCAGAGAGACAGGTTTCTGTTTCGCCTGAATCTAGAGGCCTCTGAGAACAAAAAGAATAGTTTGGAATAACATGTATGCACCCACCAGAGAGCCTCTCCCACATGGAAGAGCATAAAACAATCAGAAAAAAACACAAACAAAAACAAACAAATAGAACCCCAAAACCAATTCCCAGCTTCTCTCTAGGTGGAGAGAAACAGTTGGAGCATGCGTCCAACATTCTGCCTTTGGGGGGAGTGAAGGAAGAAGCCAGTTTTTCAAGTGATTTTTGGTTGCCTGTCTCTGAGTGCTGATGGGACCAGTATATTTTAGATGCCTGAGAGCTAATATGAACAAGAGAGGAGGGAGTTTCGTTTGTGTCTTGCTCCTGCTCCCGAGAACCCATGCATGCTACAGCTGACAGATATTGATTATCTTGGTGTATTCTACATCAGGGGAGAAGGAGAAGAATTATAGTGTGTATCTGACATTCCAGTTTTATGAGGGACTGCCCAAGGGACTGGTTCCTCCTGTCTTTCCCATATCTAAGAGCTGACAGGAAAGGGTACCAAGTTGGGAGTCAACAAAAACAAAGGTGACTTTGGACTAGTATGTACACATGCATGTGCCTGCCAGAATCCTTCTCCCCTGGCACAGAATTAAGTGATCATGAGAAAACCCTAGCTCCTCGCTTCCCCTTGGATAGAGAGAGAACTGAAGTGCAGATCTAACATTTTGGCTTTTCAGGGGGCTGTCTGAAGGACTGTTTTTTTGTTTGTTTGTTGCCTATTGAGAATGCTAATGGCACCCAGAATACTCTAGATCCTGGGCCCATTGAGAACAAAGGAGAGGTGGACCACTGAATGTGTCCTCTCATTGCTTCACAAAACCGGAAGTATCACAACTGGACACCAGAGAAAACAAGTGATACAAACTCCTGAAAGAGAAACCAGTAAAAACCTGTATTATTGGAAATTTATAAGCACATGCCCAGAGAAGCCATATTCACAGAAGAGGTATGAAAGACCCCTAGAATTTCTAAGGGGCTGATCATGAAAGGTATTTCTCTATGAACCCAATGCTGTAAAGACTGGGAGGGATGGCTGTTTCTTTTGAGTTCACAAATACCAACACAAAATGGTGAGAAACATGAACAAATAGGAAAATATGGCTCAGTTGAAGTAATAAATCTCTAGAAATTAAACATAAATAAATGGAAGTCTATGAATTACCTGAAAATAATTTAAGATAATCATCATAAAGATGCTCATCAAGTTCATATTGAAAAGGAAAAATGCCTTATAGTAATATGAAAGTATGAAGATTGTTATTAGGATAGATATATAGACAAATACAGGATAATGTAATACTATAATGGTGGTTTGTAAATCACTTTTAATTATAGTGTAAAATTTAAAAGACAAAAATAAAAAATATGTATATGTTAATGATTACACAATAAAACAAGAAATAATTTGTGACAGTGATAGCATAAAATGTGTGTGGAAGGGGAAGCACTATAAGTATAGAGTTTTGTATGGGATTAAATTATGAGCTTAAAATAGATTTTATAACTATATTGTTTTATGTAAGCCCCATGGTAACCATAAAAGGTACCTATAGAAAATACAAAATAAATGAGAAATAAAAGTATGTCAATAAAAAATGATGAAACATGAAGGAAAACAGCAAGAGAGGAAAAGACAGGCAAAAAAGCTACAAGGCAGAAAGAAGACAATTAACAAGAAAGCAATAATGAGTCCTTCCCTGTGAGTAAGTACTTTAAACATGGATTAAACTCCCCAATAAAAAAAATATATTGTGTTGTCGGAAAAGTCATGAAGTATTTTTTCTATATTTGTCATGATTTTTCTGACAACCCAATAGATTTGCTGATTGAATAAAAAACAAGACTAAACTAATGCTGTCTACAATAAAATCACTTTAGAGTTAAGAATACATAGGCTGAAAGCAAAAGATTGAAAAATACATTCAATATAAATTATAACTAAAAGTGAGTAGATGTGGCCATACTAATATCAGACAAAATAGACTTTAAGTCAATAACTGTCGGAAGCTAAAGAGAAGATACATTATGTAATGATAAAACAATCAGTTTACCAGGAAGATACAACAATTATAAATATAAGTGGGCCTAATAGACCACCCAAATATATGAAGAAAACACTGAAAGAATAGAAAGGGGAAATAGATAGTATTACAATAATAGCAGGAAATTTTAATACCCCACTTTTAATTATGGACCCAGGAGATCAATAAGGAAACAGAGGACTACACTAACACTGTAGAGCAATTGGACCTAACAGACACATAAAAAAACATTCCACTGAACACAACAGAACACATATTTTTTCAAGTGCACCTGGAACATTCTCTGGGATAGATGACATGTTAGGCTACAAAACAAGTTTTGATAAAATAATGTAATACCAGGTATATTTTCCCAACACAGTAAAATAAAACTAGGAGTCAATAGCATAGAGAAAATTGGAACATTCACAATATGTGGAAATTAAACATCACACTCAGGAACAACCAATGAATCAAAGAGGAATCAAGAGGAAAATTAAGAAATATCTTAAGACAATTGAAAACAAAAATATGTATGATATGCAGCAAAGCAGCATTAAGGATTTTATAGCAATAAATGCCTACAAGCATCTTAGACAAACAACTTAATTTTACAAAAGAAACTAGAAAAATGAAGAAATTAAGCCCAAAGTTAGCAGAACAAAGTAAATACAGATTTGAGCAAAAATAAATGAAATAGAAACTTTAAAGATAATAGAAAAGATCAGTGAAACTAAGAGTTGGTTTTTGAAAACATAAAACTGGCAAAACTTTAGAGTAGCCAAGCAAAAAAGAAGAGGCAAATAAATGAATTTATAAATGAAATGGGAGCCATTGCAACTGACACCACAATACGAACGATCATAAGGGACTACTATGAACAATTATATGCTAACAAATTGGATAACCTAGAAGAAATTAATAAACCCCCAGAAACATACAACCTACCAAGAATGAGTCTGAAGAAATAGAAAACCTGAACAGGACTATAACTAGCAAGGAGATTAAATCAGTAATCAAATACCTTCCAACAAAGAATAGACCATTACTGGATGCATTCATTGGTAAATTCAATGAAGTATTTAAGTACGTATGAATGCTAATCTTTCTCAAACTCTTCCAAAAAAATTGAAGAGGATAAACTCATATTATGAGATCAGCATTATCCAGATACCAAAATGACAAAAAGATACTACAAGAAAGCTACAAACCAATATTCCTGGTGAATGTAGATGGAAAAATTTTGAACAAAATATTAGCAAACTGAGTTTATTATTCCATAAAAAGGATTGTACAGCATGACCAAGGGGACTTTTTCCTAGGATACAAGGATGGTTCAACATACAACAATCCATCATTGTGGTTCACCACATTTAACAGAACAAATGATAAACATCATCTAATTATCTCAATAGATGCAGAAAAACCACTTGACAAAATTTAATGCTTTTTCATGATAACAACTCTCAGCAAACTAGGAATAAAGTAAATTATCTCAACATAAGAAAGGCAACAGAATGTAAGGCCTGAAACTATAAAACTACTAAAAGAAAACATGAGTGGTAAGCTCCTTGACATTGGTCTTGGCCATGATATTTTTGGATCTGACACTAAAAGCAAAGGCAACCAAAGCAAAAATAAACAAGTGGGACTACATCCAACTAAAAATTCTACAGAGCAACAGAAACCATCAATAAAATGAAAAGGCAATCTACTGATTGGGAGAAAATATTTGCAAATTGTGTGCCTGATAAGGGGTTAATATCTGAAATATAAAACCTCATTAAACTCAATAGCAAAAAGAAAAAAATCAAATTAAATAATGGACAGATGATCCAAACAGACATTTTTCCAGAGAAAGCATACTGATGGCCAATGGGTACATGAAAATGTTCCCAACATCACTAATCATGAGGGAAATGCAAACCAAAACACAAATCAAAACCACAATGAGATATCACCTCACACCTGTTCAAAGGACTGTCATCAAAAAGACAAGAAATAACAAGTGTTATTGAGGATGTGGAGAAAGGAAACCCTTATGCACTCTTGGTAGGGATGAAAATTAGTGCAGCCACTATGGAAAACATTATGGAGGTTCCTCACAAAATTAAAAGTAGAACTAACATATGATCCCGTTTTTCCACATCTAGGTATTTATCTGAAAAAAATAAAAACACTAATTTGAAAAACTATCTGCACCCCTGCTTATTATAGTAATAGTTACAATAGTCATAACATAGAAACAACCTAAATGTTCATCAATAAATGAATGGATAAGAAAATGTGGTATATATAATATATATATCACATATATATGTACAGAATAGCAATAAAATATTATTCAGCCGTAAAATAGTAATTCCTGCCATTTGCAAAAACATGGGTAGACCTTGATAGTATTAAGCTAAGTGAAATAAGTCAGACAGAAAGACAAATACTATGTGATCTAACTTACGTAGAATCTAAAAAAAACAAACAAACATATCAAACTCATAGAAAATAGATTGGTGGTTGCTGAAGGCATTATGGTGGGAAGTAGGTGAAATGAGTGGAGATCAAAAAGTAAACCTTCTAATTGTGAGATAAATAAGTCCTAGGGATGTAATGTATGCCATAGTGCCTGCAGTTAATACTATACTGTATATTTGAAAGATGCTAAGACAGTAGGTCTTAAAAGTTCTCATCACAAGAAAAAAAATGTAACTGTGTGGTGATGGATATTACCTAAAGTTATTATGGTGATTATTTAGCAATATACACATATATCGAATCATTATGTTGTACACCTGAAAGTATATAATGTTGTGTGTTAATTACATCTCAATATAAATATATAAGATATTCACTGCAGAAAAAATAAATTGTTACGTTTACATGCAAAAGAATACATTTAAAAAAACTTTTATATAGAAAATTCTGATGTGCATTTCTGTTTTATACATCCTGCCAAGTTTTCCACAGTTGTTTCTAAATAAACAAAAACTGAAGACATTTATTTACATATCTAAGAAATGATTTGTTTGTTATAAGTAATAGAAATATAGTGTGAACAAGCTATGCTTAGGTAGTTCACATTTTAGTGAAGGGAAATAAGCAATAAATAAAATAAGCAAATGGGTATATGACAGAATGAAATGTAGTAATACATATTATGAAAAAATGAACAACTTTAAGTATGTTATTTTTGAAAAAGTAGTTAGTGACCACAAGAATGTAATAATTGTACAAACTAAGTGAAGCCAAGTAACCACAGACTTAAACAGAACACTCATCTCCATACTGAAGTATATGTACTCATGGAAAAACACAGTCTTTCAGCAGGTTTTCAGATGTGGATTTCTTAAAAGAATCTGTTTTTAAATCCTTATCTGCCATAAGTACTTTTCCCGCCTGAATATGACTTTCTACCTTCCTTCTATCTTAGAATTCAGTAGTTGAAAGGGACGTGTTAGAAAAAGAAAACGATGAAGTTATAACTTTGCGGTAGAAGTTTTTTACAAATTAAAGGTATATTAGCAAAAATATTTGGAGAACATTGTCATTGAGTGGACAAAATCAAAGTTAGCATTGCTAGACATAGTAAAATTTATTCAACCTTAACAAAGGCTATTTGCTTAACTGTTAAATGGACACATCCCTTTTAGGATAAGATCATATTCATGTTTTATTATTAAAATTTGAAATGCTTTGTCCAATTGTTTAACTGAACTTTATTAGTCAGCAACACAAAATAACCACAGTGTTCTAATTGTGTTAGGTTTCTGAGATTGGCTATTTCTGATTACTCCAATGAGGACACAGTTTCAATGATGTGGCATAAGAATGTCTTATTGGCCTTTTCCATTTCTTAAGGACAATCACAGAAAGGGTTTTGGTTGCTCTTGGTGGTTCTCAAAAAGCACCTGCTGAGAGCTGTATGATATCTAATGCCATTGATAGACACATATGTTTTTAAGTCACTGTCTCCAAATCACACTCAGATGACCTTAATCACATAGCTCAGAAAAAAGTTTGGGGCCTCTCCCTTTCTTTCATTGTCTTCACTGGATGCAGTCATGCATTGCTCAGATCCCTCAATCACTTTAGGACTAAAACATTTATTCCGCTGGGGCTAAGAGTTCCCATCTGAGCTCCCAGCCTCATTGCCCTGAGTTTACTCAAGGACATTGCCAACGTCAAGCTCAATGACTGGTCCATGCACAATTTTGGACAGTTCTGAACTGCCTTTCTAGCTTCTGAGCTCCCTGTGGTATTAAATGGCCTTTGTTGAGACAACATCCATGATCCAACAGCTTCCGCCCAATCCTGCTTCCTTTATTCCTGCATAGGGTTGATTCCCAGAGCACCCCCATATGAACTTCACACACACACAGCTCAGCCATAAGATTTGTTTCCAGGGAAGCCTCACCCATGACTTTCTCTTTACTCACATTGAATTAACTATTAAAATCTGCCCATTTATCTCATAGGTAGCTCCAAAACCTGCTACCTCTACCCACCCTCACTGCTACAAAATTATACCAGACCCTTAACTGACTTCTTTTAACTGTTCTGCATTCATTTATTTCCTCATTAAACCCATCCTTCATATTGCTATACAATGATCTTTCAAAATTTCAAATCATATCAAGCCACTGTCTGTCTTAAAATCTTTAAGCATTATTTTATTTCTAGAAAGAAAAGCAAATTCCTTAAGAAGACACACCTATGGAATCTAATCCTTCAAACCATTCTCACTCTATACTTAGCAATCCTGGACAATTCGTAGTTTTCTGTATGTTTGATGCTCTTTCACTTCTTCATTGATTCATATATGCTCTTCTTTCAATCTGGAATTACATTTCTTTTTTTTGTACCTCTGAACTGATAGGCATCCTACAAGGATCTAATCAGTTTTTACCTCCTCTGGGAAGACTTCCACAGGCACAGTGAGCCTCTCTTCCTAGGACTAGTACATATATTTTTTATATAACTTGTTGTATTATACTCTTTTTTTAACCATGTGAACTGTTTTGAACTTCATGCATATGTTGTTTTATTATTGTATTAAAATAACATTAATAATGTAAAACAACATTGTTTTATTTATCTTTTTTCCATGGTACCTGATTCAGTAAATAACTGAAAGAAGCAGCATCGATTAGAGAAATGTTGTTGATGGAGAAAAACTTGCATTTCAATTCTGTTTTATGATTGTGTAAGATTTTTGGAGAACATTCCAATAATTCTCCACCAGAGGGAAGTCTTTCTTCCCTCCAGACTTCCAACAATTAAGAACCTAATGCGTCACTATTATTTATGTTCATTAAAAGAGAGACTATGGGAGATAATCAAGCAATACAAGACACCGGTTTTGCCCTAAGAATGTCTATAATTAGAGATAAGGCAAAGAGATTAAAGGATTATAAAAATAGAATATGTCCAAAGGTATATAAAATGCATATGCTTAAAAGAACTTTGAAGAGAGTCAGAGAGGCTTTGAAATCTGCAGGAAAAAAAAGAAAGAGCTACAATTATTAATCAACTACAATTTTCTTATTTAGTCTACGTAACACCTTTTTGAATTAGCTAGTATATGCTCCACTTTACACATGGAGGAATTGTGCCCACAAACACTGGCATTAAATGGCTTTACAGGCTTGAATGAAGGGCTTTGTGACTCTCTCAGTGTTCATCTATTTTGCTTTTCTAAAATTCACTTCACCACGTGCCAATTTACTCAATGATATCTCTATCATAATTTAAATTGTTTCATTCTTTCCTTTAGAAAAGCATGCAGCTTTTTTTCATGGGTTTCTTATCTTTAATTGACTACCTTCCCTCTTTTTGTCCCCAAATGCCTGATCAACTAAGCATGTATCCTAGGTGTTTTGATGACTAAAGAACATATCAATGTATTAACAGCAGACATAGTTACTGGGGGATTATCCATCTGGTTCAGAATCCATTTCTTTGAAATTTACTGGACTGCTGCAAAATATAAAGAAAACAAGTTATAAAATTCCAGATCCTTTGACAACATTAAGTAGTCATGCAACTGTGTGCTCAAAGTAAAAGAGACTAGTGTAGGGAGATAAAACTAAGCAGATAATCAGTTTGACATGTTGGGTTGAAGTGGTGATGGGTTATTTTGTAGCCAATTTCTGGAAATACATAACTATACAGATGCTATATTCAGGACACTGCCACTTGGTATAATTGTTATAGGCAGCAATAATATGAAGGAAAAGGCTGTTCAGAAGAAAAACTGAATTGTGTGGGGGACAAGGCTTCCTTTGGAAAAGGACAATTAAAATGTGTTTTATAAATGCTGAGTATGTCAAGTTCACTTGTTTAGCCATGCGTTACCACACCATGAATAAAACTGAAATTTATATGGATATTAATACCTTGAAAGAAAACACATAGGGCCGGCTGAGTGGCTCAGTTGGTTAAGAGCACCAGCTCTGAGCAACAGGGTTGCCAGTTCGATTCCCACATGGGCCAGTGAGCTGCACCCAAGCTGAGCTGCACCCAAGCTGAGCTGCCAACAGGTGGCAGGATGGATCAGTTGGTGAGAGCACGTGCTCCTAACAACAAGGTTGCTGGTTCAACTCCCGCATGGGATGGTGGGCTATGCCCACCTGCAAGTAAGATTGAACACGGCACCTTGAGCTGAGTGGCCAAGAGCTGCCACTGGCAGGCCATCCAGTGACTGGACTTGGAGGTGAGCTAGCTGTGCCCTCCACAACTAAGATTGAAGGACAACAACTTGGCTGTTCCCCTTCCCCAATTCCCCAACACTGTTCCCCTCCCCCAATTCCCCAATAAAATCTTTAAAAAAAAAAGAAAACACATAGAATGAATGTAATCATTGTACAGTGCTATATGATCTGTTGTAAAACAGAAGGTGAAGAGGTCCATATTTAAAATCTTGGCATTTAAGTTTCCTTAATTTTAAAAGTGCTATTCATAAATCTTTGCTATAGCTTTTTCTGATAAATTAGTTTTCTTGAATGCACCTTATGTGAGGCCTGACCAATAGGCTGAGTTTGCAATTATTAATAAGAATAAATCATGAATAACTGAGGAGGATTAGGTATCATTTGGCATAGTGAGGTGAATTCAGGGCTTCCTGACCAATATACTAGAATATTCTGATCTCTTCCACAGGCCATCCTCAGCTTTACTGCAGTAAAATCAGTGTATGCAAAGTCTTTTAGATGGAAATGCAACTTCCCTGTGTGTAGCTGGGTCTGTTCCTGTTAATGCAAATAGAAAACTTCTTATGCCTGTATTATTTGCTTCAAATAAGCTTTTCTGTCTTGCCTAGGAGAGATTTTTAGCTGATAGTAGTTGATACCTATTGCATAAGTAGTGCAGAGTTTGAGGAAAGAACAGGACAACATCTTAATTAGAATTCATGTTTTGTGTGTAAAAATTGCCATTCCTGGTTCTAAATTGTTCTTACTCTTAGTTTTAATCCTTTTCAGTTGTCAGGCCAGGAGAGCTATGCCTAATATAAGCCTTTCCCATTGGGAGAAATAATAGTTGAAATAAGAGCATTAATTTATAAACTTAGACTAGATTTACTTTTGTATATGCCTAAAGTTTGGCTCAAAAATCTAATCTTTTCCCTTGGTTTACAAACATGATGAAAAATATATATGTGTGTGTATACATTTTTTTCTCTATTTTCTTTATTCCATCAATCAATTTACAACCTATTTTGAGTTTAGTGTGAAAATTTTAGGCATCTTAAAAATTGACAGTTTTAACAGTGTTTTAAATGGAAAACAGCACCTTGTTTCTGTGACGATAAAGGCTTATGAAAATACTTCTGTGAAAGGCAACAGTAAAAATTTAAAGTACTTGTACCAATGTGAACACTTTCAATCACAGAATTTCCATAATTTCCATTTTTCTGCATGATGAAACTTTACTAAGTTAGTTGCAAGAGAATCTCAGAAAAAATTACAAAACTTTGAGTTTATATTGATGTTATACAAATGTGAGTCTGTGATAACAAAAATGCTATTTGTTTAACTACTTCCGTAAAACCAACTTAACATATGGTATTATATACATATATAAAATATGTGTGTGTGTGTGTGTGTATGTATACACACTTGTCTATATGACAGGCATTTCTTTATTAGACTAAAAAAACCCACGTTTCATTTTTTCACCTATCTGAAAAATATAAATAGAAAAATATAATTTTAGATGATTCATGAATCTGATAAATTAAACATATTTATTATTAATTATTATTACCAACAGTAATATCACATAGATAACTTATTGTTGTATCCAATTGTCAGTGAATTGATTTAGAACAAGAAAATGGAACCAACAGATGCAAAACCATTGATTTTTGGCAGCTTGAAGTTGAACAGCTGAAGGACATGACATTTTGAAGCTGGGATGGAAGAGCAAGAATATTTGGCACTAGCTGAACAGTTTACAACAGCAATATTGCTTTCTGAGTCACTAGTGCATAGTATAAACACAATATTAGGGTTGGTAATGAGAAAATAACTCTATGTATTTCAGTGTTGACCTTCTGATTTCAAATTCAACATCAGCAAATATTACATAGATTATTTGAAATATCTCTTCTAAATGAATTTTAAAGCACAGGATAACAGTTCAACTTTTAAAAACCCTTAGGTTTGAATTCAACTCAAAATATAGACATAGTGTCTTAAGGTTAGATGTTCAGCAATAAAATGTCAATGTTTACTAACAAACCCATAAACCTAGTAGCAAACAACAAAGTGCCTCAGAATATATAAAACTTTGTCATAAAGTTCATTCAAGGAGTACATCCAATGTACTTATTATTTCTTATTCAGAGCTTCATTGATTTTTATTTAATATATAACTTTTAATATTTGTTACTTGGTATCAGCCTATAGCAGATTGTAATATAACACTAGAATGAGACTATTAGGAATATCTAAAAGGTGAACTATTAATAGCTGACAGTCCTGAGGTGGAAAGAAGAAAAAAAAGATAAGAAGCTGTCTTGGAATGATATCATTATTCAGTAAAAGGATAAAGATCATTTATGAGACTGCTGAGTCTTGCAGCAAAGTTTCAATTATGGTCAGGTCAGTTTATGAAGCAAGAGAAGGATAGAATTACTGTTTAGGGAAAACAAATGACCAGAAAAATTGTGTAAAATTTAAAAAGACATCTGTGCTTAAATAGACAGGACTCAGATGGATGAAACAATTGGTAATGATATCATAATAAATGGTAAGGCAATAAATAAATAAATAAACTAATAAACAAACAAACAAACAAATAAATAGAAACTGATCCTTGAAAGACCTCATGAAGTAGAATTGTCTACCTAATCTAGATAGTTCACCTCCATCTGGAGTGTTTCATGAGTTAAATAAAGAACAGTATTGTTTAATTTCATCACATATTACAGTTTAGTTTGAGTCTTATGTGATGAAACAACGATTATTATTCAGGGTAGTATGATTATAGTCAATGCATTTATTCATTACAAACTGTGTGCCAAGCATACTGATCAGCGCTTTAAATGAATCATCTAATTTTCCTTACATTAAAAAACCTACAGGTCTTATGCTTTTAATTTTTTCATTGTATAGCTAAGGAAACAGAGCCCTGGTGAGTTTAATAATAATTGATTTTTATAATGTTAAAAATATTGCCAAAAATCATTAAACAAAAAGAGTTAAATACACTGTATAGAACATTACTTTATTCCAATATTTTCCAATATTCCAATATTTTACAGTTGTTACAACAGCTACAAAATACCTATAAAACAAGATAGAAAGTCTTGTTATATTTTGTGGGAAAAAAGGATTCATAACTGTATATAGAATATAGATATAAGTATCTAAAACCTTGTCGACTAAAAAGACCTATGCATATGAAAATACTGAATATATGCCATATACCAGAGGTCGGCAAACTTTTGAGACGAAGAGCCAGTCCTGTCCCACGAAGTTTTGCAAGACCTAGAAAACAAATGAAATCACCATTATGTGAATAATATCCTTTAAAAATTTTATAAATGAAACTATGATAGTTTTATTTGCATTTTCAATTTTACTTCAGAGTCACATGTAGGTACCCAAAGAGTCGCATGTGGCTTGCGAGCCACAGTTTACCAACGCCTGCCCTATATCATAAAATTAGCAATTTGTTTTTGTGTGTTGTTGAATCCTAATTTTTTTAAAGTGGAAAAACATACTTAGTTATTATCTTCCCTGATAAATGTTGTATTTTTCGTTTAATAAACCTAGATATTTTTCTTTTAATTATACCCCTGAAGTACTGATTTCAGGTATTTCAAGACATTGGCAGATATTTTTAAAATACAAAAAAAAAAGTGACTTAAACTCATTAAGAAAATGTCTGCTATATTGTTTAAGACTCATGTTTAGAGGTGGACTTTCAAAATAAAATAGTTGGTGATAATTGATGATCATAGATTTCTAATAGGTAATGTCTCTAAATTTTATGTTCATTTATTTAATATATTTTTGGAACCTAATAATTCAGTTGTTTAAAACACTTTTTTTTAAAGCTTTTTATTGGGGTATTGGGGGGATGGGGACAGTGCTGGGGAATTGGGGGAAGGGGAACAGGCAAGTTGCTGTTGTTTTTGTTCTTCAGTCTAGTTGTGGAGGATGTTGCTTCACTGGCCCAAGTTGACACCATCATTGCGCTCTTCCCGGGTGAGGCAGATCAGTCGCCAGCCTCTCTGGATGGCCACTCACAGCGGCTCTTGGCAGCTCACACTGGCTGCTGGCTACACACGGTAGCCCATGGCAACCCACTGCCACAGGGGCTGCAGCCTATGCCATTACCGGCGACTCAGGGCAGCCCAGCTCCAGGTTGAGCTGTTGTTCAGCATCTTAGCTGTAGAGGGCAGGGTCACTGGCCCTTATATGTGGGATCCGAACCAGGGTCCTCTGGCTTCCCAAGCCAGTTCTTAACCATTGCACCACTCGGCCGGCCCTAAAACACTTTTATTGTGTGTCTTATGTGTCCTGAAAACTGTCGTAAGTCCTAGAGATATAAAGATGAAAAAGATTTTGTCCCAGTTTCAGAAGAGTTCATTGTTCAACAGGATTAATTATAGTTAAAGAAAAATAATTAAATCAGATGTTGAACCTTTGGGTTTATTAGTGCTTTGTATGGATTAGTTATTGATTTTGTCCTAAGACATTAATTATAGCATTTCTTTCTAAATATTACGTCAATTTTTGAAACTATAAACGAAATTTATCTTGATCACTTCTTTAAAATGCCAGCCATTCAAGGTTATTGTGTTCCCATAGTGTGTCTTATGTTTTAGGCACCAGAGGACAGATATATATATATATATATATATATATATATATATATATATATATATATAAATAAGACACATTTGAATGGTATGAGTTACCAAAATATAATCAGTAATTAAGATTTAATTCTACAAACAGCAATTAAGGCAAAAAAAATCTGTTTAATAATATTCAATGTAGGGAGTGAAATTGAAATGAGAAAAATCTAGTTCCCTCAGTAATAAGTACTTTTAAATATTAGGAAGTATATGGAATTGCAACATCATATTATCTTAATTTAAAATTTATTCAGATACTTAATTTAATTTTTATAATATGAAGCACTTCATCTTTTTAATTCTCATAAAGCTCACCCATCTAAGCAATAAAGTAAAAACAAGCAAGCAAATAAACAAAAAATAATTAATATTGACAAAAGATAAAAAATAACACCTAAAAAATTAAAATGACAAATATACTTTGAAATATATGCAAATGTTATAATAACCAGAGAAATGTGAATTAAAATAAATAGAAAAGTTAGCATATCAAACTGTAAGAGATAGCACTAAATACTCATGTAAAAAAACCAAAAAAGGACCTTTCATACAAAGTGTTTGGGATATAATTAAAGTATACAGCTGTTTTGGAGGACTATTTATCAAGATGAATAAAAATCCTTAATATTGGATAAACCCAAAGAACAATAATTATGCTTTTATAAACTTTTCCAAACACAATTATGTTCCCAGATACAGGGACAAGGATGTTCATTAAAGTGTTACTGTTTTTGTATTGTATTTCTATTGCACAAAATATACATTATTTTGAAAAATCAGAAAAGAACATGCAAACATAATGAAATTAAAAATTATTTGCATTTCCCTATAGAGATGACAATGCTGATATTTTTGTCTATGTTTAATGTATATGTTCAATTCTTCACAAAATTATATTTTGAACTCGCACAAACATACTTATGTACATGACTGTTGGTTTGGAATCCACATAGATAAAGTAGAAAAGACCTCCAATAGTACTCTGGAATTGCATGAATAAAATATGGTACATCAATAAGGATTTTTAGTATGACTTATCTTACTGGTTGTTTCAGAAGAAACTTCTTTATAGCATCTAATTTTTTTTTAATGTTCTTGTGTGGATATATATTTAGCTTTTCTCAGCCAAAATCATGCATGCTATTTCAAAATAGGTTGTTTTGGCGTTTATCAAGAATAATTTCCAGAATTATGTATTGCTTCGGTCATGATTTAAAGCCTTGGAACTATAGCTCTTAAAAGAAAATACAGAGGGAATAAATGTTTATATTATGGGCTCTGAATGTAGACATCGAGTCCAATAAGCATTAACAAATAAAAGTAAAAAGAATTAAAAAATAAAACAGCACAAAAACTAAGACGCTAAACATTTTGTTAAAATTGCTTGGAATATATCAGTTACTGTGATAAGTGCTTTATGTACATTATCTCTGCTTTTTTAGAACAGTGGTTTAACCCCTCACTTGCCATGGAATTATCTTAGTATCTGAAACCACATTTTTTTATGTAATAGTATAGAAAAGTATAATTTAGAGTTCATCGCTTTTAGAAAGATTAAGCATTCTATGCAACTTTTGTTTCAATTTTATACTATGTCTGTGTGTATGTGTGTGTGTGTGTGTGTGTGTGTGTGCACGCGCGCGTGCGCACACAGGCATCTCTGTTCTTAATGTCTTACAGTAGGTCATAGACAAAACATTTGAAAATCACTGCCTTATCTTATTTAACCACCACAACAAAATTTGCATTAAGTACAATTACCACTGCCAATTTATAGAAGGAAAATTGAGTTTCAGATTTGCTAATTTCCCCAAATTTATATTTAGTATGTGGCAGAGTCATGTCTTGAGTCTAAGATTCTGAGTATCAGAGCTCCATGATTTGGATTCCTCCCTCTTTTTATAGGTATCTGCTCTTTCACAGATTTTCTAGTTTTCGCTCTCTCTCTCTGTCTCCACTTTATTTATGATCTAGAATAATTTTGCTCTTAATTTTAGCTTTTTCTTCTGTAGCAACCTAGCAACCTCTAGGGATTCCCATCTTACACACACACACACACACACACACACACACACACACACACAAATGAAACAAAAATATTGCTAAGGCTAGCAAAATCTCCTCTATTATCAAGTGGTCAAGCAGGCTCAGGATATACTGGGATAGAAGATAGACACACACACACACACACACACACACACACACACACACACACACAAATGAAACAAAAATATTGCTAAGGCTAGCAAAATCTCCTCTATTATCAAGTTGGAAATCTTCTCATATATGAAAAGATTTGAAGTTATCCCTTTGAAATTTTTATGAATTTATAAACTATGTCAAGATCTCTCATGTTCTTCCGGGTTCCAACAGAATCACATTAGCACATTTGAGTCTGCAGGGTTTTACACACACACACACACACACACACACACACACACACACACACACCACAAAAAAACTAAACAAACAAAAAAAAACTTTGTAAATCTACCTAGGGACTCTCTTTATGATAGTACATAGCATTGTAGATGTTATGAAAAGCAAAATATTTAGGAATATTATAGGTTGGTTTGCATTCCCAAGAATGTTATATAAGTGAAATCATTAGTGTGACACAATATTCATGTTTGTGTGTATGGGGAGGAGGGTGTCTGGTTTCTTTTACTCAGCTTAACTATTGTGAGATGATGTGTGTACGAATTTTTATAACTAGTATTTCATCATACAAATATACCACAATTTGTTATTCAACTCACCACTTGAAAAATACTTATGTTATTAATAATTTTGAACTGTAGCTATTACAAATAAATTCTCTATGAAGTTTTGCATAGTATTCTTTGTGCAGATGGTCTTCCATTTCTCTGTAAACACCTGCTAATATAATGCCAGAGTCATATGGTAATCATAGGTTTCTCTTTTACAACACTCTAAACTTGCCTTATCACATACTCCAAAGTGGCTGCACTGTTTCAGGTGTATGAGCACTCTACTTACTCTACATCTTTACCCCCACTTGATATTTTGTTATTAATTAGGATTTAAATCATTTTAATAGGTATATAATAGTACCTCATTGTGGTTTAATTGACTTTCACTAATGATTAATGATTTTGAACAAATAGTCCATCCATATGTCTTTCTTTGGTAAAGTCTCTGATTAAATCTAATCCTTTAAAAAATTATGTTGTTTCTTTTCATACAGTTGAATTTTGAGAATTCTTTATATATTCTGAATGTAACTATTTTATCAGATTCATGACTTGCAAATGTTCTCTTCCACTCAGTAGTTTGCTTTTCATTATCCTAACAATATTTTTGAGAAACAAAAGTTCTAAATATTTATGAAGAACAATTTGTCTTTTTTCTCTCTTAGTATGGTAATTTGTTTTTGTGTCATATGACAGAAATCTTTGCCTAACAAAAGTCACAAAAAATTCCTATCATGTTTTCTTCTAGAAATTTTATAGTTGTAGGTTGTACACCATTTATTGAAAAGACTATTCTCTATCCAAGGAAGTGTATTTGCACTTTTGACAAATATCAGTTGATCATATACATATATGGGTCTATTTGTGAACTCTACATTCTGAACTATCAGTTTAGTTCTGAACTCTATATTGATCTATTTTTCTATCTTTATGTCAGTACCACATTCTATTGATTACTGTAACTTTATAACACATCTTCCAACTTTGCTATTTTATAAAAGTTATTTTAGCTACTGAACTAGAGTTCTTCATAGAAACAGACTGATAATATATATATATATATATATATATATATTGTGATATATATATATATTGTGTGTACGTATATATATATAATCTCCTGACCAGTCCTAAAATCTGCATGGTGAGTCAGCAATCTGAAGACCCAAAGTCTGGCAGGCTTGATATCCTGGAAGAGTTGATGCTTCAGTTTGAGTCTTAATGCAGGAAAAAGGCAATGTTCTAAGCAGTCAAGCAGAAGAATTCTCTCTTACTTGAAGGAAGGTCAGCCATTTTGTTCTACTCAGGACTTTAGCTGATTGGTTGAGGCCCATCGATATTAGAGAGAGCAATCTGTTTTGTTCAGCCTAACAATTTAAATGTCAATCTCATCTAAAAACACCCTCTCAGAAACATCCTGAATAATATTTGACTAAATGCTGGGCATTCTGTGATCCAGACAAGATGACACGTCAAAACTACTAGGTCCTTTGCATTTCAATATGAATTTCATTTGATTGATTTCTACAAAAAACACTGTTGAGATTTTGATTGGAATTGTACTGAATCTGTAGGTCATAGGTCAATTTAGGAAGAATTAAAATAATAAATATAGTGGGTTTCTTGATCCATTAACATAGTGTATCTCACCATTTGTTTAGGTCTCCTATAATATCTTAACTAAAGTTTTGTAGTTCCCAATGCATAGTTCTTGGAAATTTTTTGTTAGAATTATCTCTGAGTAGTTTATATTTTTACGCTACTGTAAATGGCACCACTTATTCGGATATTTGCAATTGTGTCTTCTTTCTCTCTCTCTCATAAGTCTGAGCAGAAATTAATCAATTTTAACAATTTTCTGAAGGAGCCAAGTTTTGTTTTCATTTTTGTTGTTGTTATATTTTGTGGCATTGATTTCTACTTTGATCTTTATTTATTTCCTTTCATTTGCTTATTTTGTACTCCATCTGCCCTTATTTCTCTAGTTTCTCAAGGTAATAGTGCACATTGATTAGAAACCTTTATTCTATTCTAATTTAGATGTTTACTACTCTAATTTCCCCCTTTAAGTTTAGCTGCATCCAACTAATCAGTATGCTGTGTTCTCATTTTCACTAAGTTCAAAATATTTCTATATTCCTTTTTCATTTCTACTTTGACCAATGTATTATTTACTTATTTATTTTAAGATTTTTATTAAAATATAGCTAGCTTACAATGTTATATTAGTTTAAGGTATACACAATAGTTAGTCAACATTTATATACCTAAAGAAGTGATCACCATAAGTCCAGCAGCCATCTGACCCTGTACCACACTATCATAATATTACTGACTATATTCCCAATTCTGTACATTACATCCCCATGACTTATTTGTTTTATACCTGGAAATTTTAAACTCTTACTCTCTTTCACCTTTCTCCCCATTTAAAAAATTTTCAGTTATAGTTGATGTTAAATATCGTTTTAAGGGCCGGCCGAATGGCGCGATGGTTAAGAACTCGCTTGGGATGCCAGAGGGCCCCGGTTCGGATCCCACATATGAGGGCCAGTGACACTGCCCTCCACAGCTAAGATGCTGAACAACAGCTCAACCTGGAGCTGGGCTGCCATGAGTCGCCGGCGACAGCGTGGGCTGCAGCCCCTGTGGCAGTGGGTTGCCATGGGCTACCGTGTGTAGCCAGCAGCCAGCGTGAGCGGCCAGCAACCGCAGTGAGCGGCCGTCCAGAAGCCGGCGACTGATCTGCCTCGCCCGGGAAGAGCGCAATGATGGTGCCAACTTGGGCCAGTGAAGCAACATCCTCCACAACTAGGTTGAAGAACAAAACGACAGCAACTTGTCTGTTCCGCTTTCCCCAATTCCCCAGCACTATTCCCATCCCCCCAATTCTCCAATAAAAATCTTTAAAAAAAAAAATGGTTTTAAACTAACTTCAGGTGTACAACATAGTGGTTAGACATTTGTATAATTTAAGAAGTGATCCTCCTGACTAGTCTAATACTGACCTGGCACTATACATAACTCTTACCATATTATTGCCTGTAGTCCCTATGCTTTACTTTACATTGCTGAGACTGTTTTTTAACTACCAATTTGTACTTCTTGTTGTCTTCACTTTTTTCACCCTGTCCCCCAACACCCCTCCCCTTTATTACTCCAATATAACTAGTACCCATCTGACACCATAAATAGTTATTGCAATATTGTTGACTCTATTCCTTATGCTATACGCTGCATCCCTATTATTACTGTATAACAACCAATTTGTATTTCTGAATCCCTTCTCCTTTTTCACCTCCTCCCGACCCTCCTCCCATCTGGCGACCATCAAAATGTTTTCTGTATCAGACCAATTGGTTGTGAGGACTGGCTGTGACTATAGAGGAGGGACTGTTGTGCAGCAGCTGACCCTACAGAGCAGGGCTCGCTTTAGTGGGGCTCTAGTGCCTGCCCAGTCTGCCCTTTGGGTGTGTTATCCTTGGAGGTGGCCAGGTAATGCTCCTGCCCACCCCAAAGTGGACACTGGGCCTCCTGAGAGGTGACCACTGCAGGCCAAATTCAGCTGCAGTCTGTGCCCTGCCCAGGGTCACCTGGCATGAGCCACAGAGCAATCCACAGATGGCTGCTGCCCACATTGTGCTTGGAGGGGCCTTGAGAGGCCAAGACATGAACTAGGTACTGGCTGTCACTAGTGTTGCAATTGGGGCTGCTGCGCAAGAGGTACAGAACACGCTGAAGCCAGGTGCTGCTTATTTGGGTTTGTGACCCTTTGAGAGATTTTAGCAATATCCACAACATGAGCCAATGCAGTTCATTTAATACGAAAAAGCCCCTGGAAGCTGCTTGAGTGTGCGCTAAGGTTGGGTGGGGTGTGGCCTCAGGGAATCACTAGGGTGAGGCAGGTGAAATGTGATAGCCAGTTCGACGGAGACTCAGATTGGTATCTGCCTGCGTCTGCACTCAGGGCTCAACAAAGAAAGATGCAGTCTCTGGTCTGCATCTCTATTCAAGAGAAAGCTGCTCTCACTCTGAAGCTAGGCAATTCAGTTTCCCATCATATGTCCCTGCTGCCTTTCCAGCTGCTGCCCCAGCACTGGAGCTCAGAGCAAGTGAGTCCATCAGTGGGTAAGTCCTTGCATGGTCCCTTTAATAGTAGCACCTGGGAGTGCAGCTTTCCTCGTCTCACTCATCCACAATCTCTGCTGGTTTTCACAGCCAGAAATTGTGGGGACTTCTTTCCCCAGCACTGAAACTCTGGGCTGAGGAGGGGCTGGGACCCCTTGCTCCTCAGGGGAAACCTCCACAGAAGAGATATCCCTCCCAATTTTGAATTGTCACCAGCGGGTGTCAGACCTGCCTATTTCACAATCTCATCCCTCTTACCAGTCTTTAAGTGGCTTTTTCAGCATGTCCTTAGTTGTAAGGTTTTGGTTCAGGTAGACTTCAGGCAATTCTCAATAATGGTTGTTCTGTGGTTGAGTTGTAATTCTGATGTGGTCCTGAGAGAAGGTAAGCATAGCACTTACCTACTTGACCAGAAATCTGTTATTTAGAATTCATGTGTTATTTAGAAGTATGCTATTTAATTTCCAAATACATGAAACTATCTGTCAGTTATTGATTTTTAAATTAATTCTTTCATGGTCACAGAACTTACTTTGTACTATTTGAATCATTTTGAATTTATTGAACTTTGTTTTATGGCATAAAATATAGTGAATGTTCTTGATAAATGTCTTATGTATACTGAAAAGAGTGTGCATCCTGCTATTCTTGGGTGAAGTGTCCTATAAATATCAATTTGATGAACTTGTTTAATAGTGTTGCTCAATTTTTTCAATCCTTGCTGTTTTTTTCTGTTTGTTCTCTCTAGTTTTGAGAGAGGGGTGTTGAAACCTGCAAGTAATATTGTGGATTTATCTATTTATCCTTGCAATTTTATCAGTTTGTGCTTAAGTATTTTGACTCTTTCTTATTAGATGCAGAAACATCTAGAATTGTGTTTTGTTTGTTTGTGTTTTGATGAATTGATCTCCTGTCATTGTGCAATTATTTTCTTTATCCTTTGCTCTGAAATCTACTTTAATATTAATAGAACCATCCCTTTATTTCTTTTGAAAGATATAGCATAGTACATCTTTTTGATTATTTTACTTTTAACTTTTTTTAATTGTATATTAAACATGGTATCATGTAGGCAGCATGTAGTTGGGCCTTGCTTTTTATTACATGTAAGATGACAAGTTCTGTCTCTTAATCTGAGTATTTAGGTCATTTCATTTGTTTTGATTATTGCTAATCCTGGGTATACATCAATCATTTTGCTCTCTCTTTCCTGTGTATACCCATCTCTAAGAACATTTTTTCCCCTTTTCTACCTTATTTTTGTATTTTTTACAATCCCATTTTATCTCCTTTGTTTGCTTATTAGTTGTGTTCTTTAAATGTTTGCTTTAGAATTTATGTACATCTTTAACTTATCACAATTTATCTTCAAGTGATATTATACTTGTTTTATATTATGTTTAATATAAGAACCTCATAATTATATACTTCCATTTATCTCTTCCCAGACTTTGTTGTATTTTTGTTGAAAAAAAGGAAAATAAAAAGCAGCCCCTGATGTCCAGAAATTAATCTGCTGTTTAAAGCTAAGACTTGATGTTATTAAAAACTGATTTAATGCTTACAGCTAAATCATTTTGTTCTATTGAACACAACAATGTGACAGAATGTCTATATGAGGTTACTCTGAGACCATGATAAAATGAGACAAAAACAAGGTCACTAGATAATTCACAAAATACTAACCATCCCTCATTCTCACTAAATGACTTTACCAATTACAGCTATATTCTCATACTGGTCTGACCCCTACAGAAAGGATTGAGACAGTTGTCCCACATTTAGATAGCATCCAATCAAGAGTGAGCCCCTGCTTCTTTAGCACCTTTCACATATTACCCAGGCAGAGCCTAAATGCTATAATATAATTTTTTAAACATCCTCTTACTAAGACACTCCACGGATCCCAATGCTGTGATCTCCATAATTGCAACAAGTAATAAGCTCAAGGTGTTTAACTGCAGGTGCTTTCCTGGTGGGCATTGGTTGAAGGACATTTCCATTTCCATGTATTTTCTTCTACATATGTTATAAAACAAGATTATCCTTTGAGAATGTGGAATAAATTTTTGAAAACTGCTTAAATGCTCTCTTTGAGAAAAAAAAGTATAATCATTTTGATCACCATTTTGATATCTTATAAAATTGAGAAGGTAAACAACCTATGACCTATATATACTTCTTGATAAATACTCAATAGATATATGTACTAGGTAACATCTCAAATATGCCCAAGCAATTCTGTTTGTAATATCAAAAAGCTGTAAGCAATTTGTGTCCATCAATTGGAAAATGGATAAATAAGTCAAAACACGTTCATACAGTAAACATTAATGAAATAGAGCTGTATGCATCAAAATGGATACATTTCCTATTCAGCAAAAAAAAAAGAAATAACCAATATGATACCACTAAATATAAAGAGTAAATCATACAAAACTAAACAGTATGTGGCTGGGCACATGTAGATTTGTACAAAAAGTATAACCACAAATTATACACATGACATTCTAGCATGTGGTTTCCTATGGCTGAAAAGAAAGAGTTGGAATCAATGACAAACAGAACTAAAAAATATGGTTATTTTGCCATTTCCTGATACTTAACTTGGCTTGTGAATTAATGAGTTCTTATTATGTTTTTATCATGCACAAACTGTATATGGTTGTTTATATATATATATGAATATTTTGTTATAGTAAAAAATATCTACTTGTGCATGTTAATAAAAATTATCTAAATTTGAGAATAAGGAAAAAATGACTGTGTAATCCTTATAGACCATGCTAGGGCATTTTCTAACAAGATTTCCTGAGTGAATGAGGCTGCCTCACACTTTGGAAAAATGGAACTTTAAATACTTGATTGGGGGCTTGCATAGTTTAAAATTCTAGGAAACCAAATAAATGTGATTTTTTTCTGTGTAGTAAAGATAGGATAACCCCAAAAGCTTTTCAAAAATCATTTGTTTGTAACTTACGTATCTCATTTCATTGTTCCTTTTTTTCACTGCTTTATAAAATGTCGGTTCTCAATTCTTCTCTGAACTTGCTTTGCAGCCTGCTCTTTCCCTCATTAAGCAAGTGCAATTTTGATACACGTGTTGAATTTGTTTGAGCATTATGTTTCTAACATATTGAGAATTATAACTCATGCTAGTGGAAGTCCCGCTGATACGTTACACTCACTGGACTGGAAAACACTGCTCACAGATCTAGGAAATCACAAGTACAACTTTGAAATCCTTGACCTCCCTGCTCTGTGAATTCTTGCTGAGAGGTGGCAGAATGGCCTATTTTCAGAGTTGTCATATGTGAATGTCTAATGACCTGAGGTGTTTTCCTTACAAATATTAGAAAATAAACCTATAAGTAATCACTAAAAGTTGGTGAAAGATGGTTAATGCCTCATTATTCTGTTTATCTTTCAAGCAGGCATCTGAAATATCTGTCTGGTTTGGTCTTGGAGTTCAGGGTGGCAATTTTGCCTGCAGAATAAGAACCTTGTCCATCTGGTTCTGGTTAGACACCTGTCTTTTTAATTTTGAAACTGGTGTACTGTCTGGGGTGCCCCAGTTTTAATGTAAAAATCTGTGAAAGCTTCAGAACCTGAAAGCAAATAAAGAAATTTCAGATTTCTTGGCATTTCTTCTGTTTAAGAAATTTCATAGCTTGGGAAGCTTGGTATCAGAAAGTAAGTGGGGGAGAAAATATGTCTTTTAACTGAAGAAAGAAGAAAATATATGTATATGAGTATTTTAGGGTAAGAAATTATGCTTCCTTAGACGCCTGCCTACTTTAAAGGGTTTTATTGTTGTTGTTGTTTGTCTGTTTTTGTTTTTGTCCATTTAACCTCACAGTTGCTGTTTTCACATCTTTCTGTGCCTATGTTTTATTTCATGTATGGATAAAGTTGTAAAATGGAAACAAAAAATGAAAACAAAAACTCTTTGTGGTTTTAGGTATTTTATCTGTAAAAGAAAAGAGCCTTAGTTTCTGTTACATTAATATTAGTGTGAAATCTTTTCCTACATATTAGATTATAAGTTTTTTAACTTTAAAGACGCTCCTATTTTGATTGGCTAATAAAGAATAAATGTTTATATAAATTGGATCGAAATGCTCATATAAATCTAATAGAATTTAATTTGAGTATACAAAAAAATACTTTAAATATGCCAGAGTTTTAAGAAAAATGACTTCTTACAAAACTTATAGCACATTCACTGTTTAAAAATTTTATATAGACTATAACAAAAGTATGTATTTAAAATTTATGGATTTGGTTTGTTTTTTCATAGAAAAACCTAGTTAATAATACAGTCCTTGAACTTGTGATGTTATCAAGATGGCCAAATAGGAAGTCCCAGCCATGAGTTGTTCAAGGGAATACCATTTTACAACAGAGCCGTGGAGGGGAGATTCTCTCACTGTTTTTTTTTTTTTTTTTTTTTATTGGGGAATCGGGGGAAGGGGAACAGACAAGTTGCTATCCTTTTATTCTTCAGTCTAGTTGCTCAGCTCGGGCTGGACTCGAACCGCTGTTGCTCAGAGCTCAAACTCTTGAGCGAGCTCTTAACCAACTGAGCCACTCAGCCGGCCCTTTCTCACTGGTTTTAAAGATGTTAAGATGACATATATGAGAACCATGCGACTAAAATCTGAGGGCTGTTTCTGGGAGCTAAGAGTGACCCCTAAGCAACAGCCAGAAAGAAAATGGACCTTACTCCTACAGTTACAAGGAAGTTAATCATACTAACAGCTGGCTTGAGTTCAGAAGACCCCAAACTTCAGTTAAGATCATAGTGCAGGCCAACCAGACACCTTGATTTCAGCCTTATGAGACTGAGGAGGCAACTCAACTAAGTCATGCCTTGGGCTCCTGAGTCATGAAAACTGAGCTAATAAATCTGTGTTACTTTAAGCTGGAAAGATGGTGGTAATTCATTATGAAGCAATAGAAAACATATAATATAGATACTATACCTTTTCCTTTAAGACATTTAAATAGGTATGTATGACTGTAGGGAAATATAGAGTAAATACTTGTGAACTATACTGGTCTTATGTATAACATATATAATAACCCTTCTCTTGAAATTTTACATGTTTGTAGAAAAAAATATTTCAGTTACAATTGTAATTAATAAGGATGATCAGATCTATAAGAGAACCAACTATATTAAAGAAATATAAATGTGCATTGAAGATTGTGTGTGTGTGAGTGTTTTAATCAGTACTGTAGTTTCTGATTATTAAAGGGAAAAGAGACTAATGTCTTAAAGTAAAAATGTGTGGTTGTATCACAAAGTGAAAGAAGACATTAAAATATCAATTTGCAGAAATACAGAGCGTTATAGAACATTTGAGGGAAAGTGAACTTGATGTCTTTTAGTTTAAATACCTGCAAATAATGAGTCTGAAAAAACAATAAAATGTGCTAAAATTTTGACAAAGTTGGTTCTTTTTGGATTAGGTTATTCAAAAGAAAAAAAATCTTAATTGTTCTTTACTTCCAATTGTTGTATTACTGCAAGACTAGAATTTTGTTTTCTTTTTGTTAAAATGACAAATTGGTTTTGGAGTATACAGTTTGCTCGTAAGTAGAGCTAGTGTGTAATCTGCCCAAGTATGAAAACTTTCTTATCATACTAGAATAACTTTATGTGCTTTTATGCTGAATTTGTCTTGCCTGTAATTATTTTTAAAACGACAACCAAACAAATGATAGAATATTCTCACTCCTTAAACAGTTAAAAAATCCTTACAATTGTATTCTGGTAATTTTTAAATAAGTCAGTGTCATTTTGAGTAATAGGTTGCCTGATCTAACAGAATAAAAATTAATTATGTAGGACTGAGTAAACTGATAAGAAAAAAGAAATACGTGTTTTAAAAAATGTATTATGATTAGATTTTTTAAAATGTAATACCTGATGCATCTATAAAGAAAGTCTTTTTCTTCTTGATCTATACCTCTCATTTTAGTAGACTACCATTTTGCAAACCATAATAAAACATTTAAAAAATGATATCTTGTTTCTGCCAAACACACAGGATTAAGAAAGACTTTTACCTAGCCTCTTTATTTTTAATGGAAGTGTAGATATTTAAATATGTTCAATAAGAAATTGTCCTCCTTTGTACTATGAAATAATTGGATGCATTGATTGAAGGGCCTACCAAGCCCTTCCAGGAAAATATCCTTTTACCTGTTCTTTGACTTGCCAGGTCCCTGCTTTTAGATTAGGAAACTTAAAAGATTTGAGTTGACTTCAAGTGAAAGAAATGAACCCAAAATTATAGGTATAAATAAATTTCTTGATTTTGCTATCTATACTTAACAGTTTAGGCAAGAATGTGTTTGCCTGTGCTAAGAATTTTTTTTGGTCATTGGCACCTGTATAAGGAGTAAACTGTTTAATTTAAACAAACAGCTTGAAGATACGTGAATAGTTTAATGCTTAACTGGATTGTAAAGTAAATTTGCACACCTATCAGTTCTTTTGCAAAAGGCTACTTCAGGAGATTTTTCCATAGTTGCAAAACAATTCTGTATAAGTCATTAAGGTAACATGGCATGGAATTGTGGAAAGTAAAGGAGGAGAAATTTGAAATATTTAGTAATATCTACCATCTCTTAAGTGTGTTTTCTGTGTTAAGCTCAATGTTTGTCACTTTAAATGTTTTGCTATATAATCCTCAGTACAATTTTTGGAAGTGAGTCTCATTTCCTCTTCACAAATGTTAAGCTGAGGTTGAATAAGTTTCAGTAACTTACCAGAGGCCATGCAAATAATTGAGTTGTGAAGCAAGGAATCGAAACCAGTCTGTGTTGCCTAGTCAGGGGTCCTCCGTTGAATACTTAGTATAATTGAATTCTCCATTTCTAGTGAAAACATTTTGGACATACAAATGATGTTAGCCAGTTTACTTTCTTTTCCTCCCCTTTTTTTATTTATGTAAATTTTTTTAAAACTAAGAGGTAGAACTTAAAGTGGAAGTAAACAAACAAATTAGGTAAAATACGTGCTCTCTTCTGGAACTGCAGTCCAACAAACATTTGAGGAATCTGTAGATTGCTTTGTGTAGTACAGGGAATTTAACAAGTTAATTCTTCCAATCCATGAGTACAGAATATTTTTCATTTTCTTGTGTCTTCTTCAATTCCTTTCTTTAATGTCTTGTAGTTTTTAATATATGGGTCTTTCACCTCCTTGGTTAAATTTATTCCTAGATATTTTATTCCTTTTGGGATTGTTTTCTTAATTTCTCTTTCTGATAGTTCATTATTAGTGGATAGAAACACAACAGATTATTATGTATTGATTTTGTATCCTGCAACTGCACTGAGTTTGTTTATTATTTCTAACAGTTTTTTTTTTTTTTTTAGCTGAGCCATCCTGCCACCTTTTGGCAGCTTAGCTGCAACTCAGCTCGGGCCAGGCATCAAACTGCTGTTGCTCAGAGCTCGAACTCTTGAGTGAACTCTTTACCAACTGAGCCACTCAGCTGGCCCCTCTAACAGTTTTTTGATGGAATCTTTAGGGTTTTCTATATGTAATGTTATGGCATCTGCAAATAGTGACAATTTTACTTCTTAATTTCCAGTCTCAATGACTTTCATTTATTTTTCTTTTTGCACAATTGCTCTGGCTAGGACTTCCAATACTATGTTGCATAAATGTAGTGAGAGAGGGCATTCTGTCTTCTTCCTTATCTTACAGGAAACACTGTCAGCTTTCTACTGTTATGATGGTAGCTGTGGGCTTCTCATATATGGAGAATCATAAGCATCTCATATTAAGCGTCTTTTCTGACCACAATGGTATAAATCTAGGAATTAATTACGTGAAGAAAACTGGAAATTTTACAAATATGTGGAGGTTAAACAACATGCTACTGAACAACCAATGGGTCAAAGGAGAAATCTAAAATACTTTGAGACAAATAAAAATGGAAATGTAACATACCAAAATTTATGGTATGCATCACAAGTAATCCAAAGAGGAAAGTTCATAGCAATATAGATCTACCAAGGAAAGTCTCAAATAAACAACTTAATTTTATACCTCAAATAACTAGAAAAATAAAAACAAATGAAGTCCAAAGTTAGCAGAAGAACAGAAAAAAAGATGAGCACATAAGAAAGTGAAACAGAGTAAATAGACAAAAGAGAGAATATCAATAAACTAAGAGCTGGTTCTTTGAAAAGATAAACAAAATTGACAAACCTTTAGCTAGTTTCACCAACAAAAAAAGAGAGAGGACTAAAATAAGTAAAGTCAAAAATAAAAGAGGAGATGTTACAACTGATATCACAGAAACACAAAGGATCATAAAAGTCTACTTTGAACAATTATACACCAACAAATTGGACAGCCAGAAGAAATAGATAAATTCCTAGAAACACACAACCTGCCAAGACTGAATAATGATAAAATAGAAAATCTGAACAGACCGATTACTAGTAAGGAGATTGAATCAGTAATCAAAAACCTCCCAATAAACAAAAGACCAGGACCAGATGGCTTCACTGATGAGTTGTACTAAACATTTTTTAAAAAGAATTATTAGCAATCCTTCTCAAACTCTTTCAAAAATTGAAGAGGAGCGAACTCTTCCAAACTGATTTTACAAGGCTGGCATTACCCTGATACCAAAATCAGACAAGGAGGCCACAAGGAAATTAGAGGTCAACATTCCTGATGAAAATAGATATAAACATCCTCAACAAAATATTAGCAAACCAAATTCAACGATATGTTAAAAGGCTCATGCACCATGATCAAATGGAATTTTTTCCAGGGATGCAAGAATGGTTCAACATTAGCAAGTTTCAATGTGATACACCACATTAACAAAATAAAAATAAAAATCATATGATCATTTCAAGAGATGCAGAAAAAGCATTTGACAAAAGTCTACATCCATTTATGATTTTAAAAATCTCAACAAAGCAGGGTAGAGGAAGCATACCTCAACATAATAAAGGCCATATATGATTTACTATTCCTCATGTTCACTGGGGAAAAAGAAGTTTGCCTATTTGTTTATCTGTTTTTGAGGAAATCATTAGTCACAACTTCTGTCTCATGAGGGATTCAGAGTGTTCAAACTTTAAAGTCAAGTATCTCTCATGATAGCAGTTAGTGAAATCTACCAATTGTGGGGACGTCTCCTTCCATGAAGGAATAATTCTAAATTATTCTCTAGCTTCTTGCTTCAACATGCATTAATAATTTCACTACAATCCACATTGAACTTCATAAAGCACTTGCTTATTTCAGCTGTTATAACTTTTTTTAAATTACCAGTTTGAGTGCATTTATGTGTTTTATTAGTGTAATGAGAATGTGATAAACAGCTCAGATAGCTTCTCATGTTTTTTTTTTTTTGGGGGGGATATATATGTATATATACATATATATAAATATATATATATATATATTTATAAGTTTATTTATTTATTTATTTATAAATAAATATATATTTATATTTATAAATATATATATATTTATAAATAAATATATATATATAGCCTCATTAAACTAAGGCATTGTAATATTTCATAAGAAGTCAATAATTTAGAGTAGTATTGTAAATATATGTCAATTTTAGGTTTAAGCATCATCAATGAATTTCCATTATTTTTAAAACAAAGTCAAATCAGTTATCTTTCCCATCCCCCTCCTCACTACATTTAGCTTTTCATACTGCTTATTTTCTCTTTTTCTGAAATCCCCACTGTTCATGTCAGTCTTTGGAAATGCTGATACTCTTATCTTTTTAAATGTATTTCCCCATGTATAAGACACACCTTAATTTTGGGGTCCAAAATTTGAAAAAAAATGTATTACATAAAGTTATTGAACTCAAGTTTTATTCATCATAAAGTTCATACAACTCCTCATCACTGTCAAAACTCCCAACCATTAGCTTGTCCTCATCCGTGTCTGATGACGAATCACAGTCTTCATATATTGCCTGGTCCTCAGTTCCATCTATGGCATTTGAAATGCCACACTTCTTAAATGACTTGACAACAATCTATAACCACTGTATAAAACACACCAGTTTTTAGATCCCAATTTTTTTGAAAAAGGGTGCTTTTTGTACATGAGGAAATATGGTACTTAATGTTTTTTTCAAGTCTCAGCCCAAGTCTCAGTACATTAAGCATGTGTTCTTACAATGTAACTCACATAACACAGGCCTTCCCTGATTATAATTATTATTACACTTTCTATTTTCACTTCTTTAATTATTTGTATTTTTCATTAGTCTAGAGCTTGGTGAGGGCAATGCCTATGTCTGCCTCAGGCCACTCAGCAGGATTTTGCAGTTTGTGTGCTGAACAAAGGTGCCCATCCAAGAGTGGATGTTTTGAAAGGATCTATGTTCCACTCTTTACTAAACCATTTACTCTTTCTGTGAATTTCTACCCAGATGGCGTACAGTTTTACAACAAATCATCAGCATCTTTTAAAATTCTTGCAGAGGTCCTGCATATACAAATGGGCTCACCTTAAAAAAAAAAAAAAAGGTGTTAATTAATTGAATGGGTTAATTATGTGAGCACCTGAAAAATAGTGTTTCTTCAATTCGGTAACAGTGTTTTAGCTTTATGCCATTTCAGGTCAGGAAGTAATTAATGTAGTTGTGAGAACAACAAATTTGGGAGCTTCTGAGTTAATTATTTGAGTTCTACCATTTACCAACTGTATGACTCTGGGGAAGTTACTTAACCTCCCTGACTTTTAGTTCCTTCATCTGATAAATGGAAATAGTAATAGTAGTTATTTCATAAAATTACCACAGGAATTAAGTGAGCAAAAATATATAGAGAACTTGAGACAGTGCTTGGCACATAGAAATGCTTCTTATTTAAGTTCTTATTACTATTTTTACTGTCAGAAATAACCCTGTAAAATTCATTGTTTAATTACTTCAAGAGTATTGTTTATTGTATCTTTCATTTAATTACTCAAATTTCTTAAAGGAGAAATTTCCCTCTGGTATCTATTCTAGGAATAGTGTTGCTTCTGCTGAGAAATGGATTATTTATAATTGGTCATGTTCTCATCTTTGTATTACTGCTTGTGTATCCAAAGCTGAATCTGCAGTCCACTTGTAGCAAATTAATAAGACTTTATAACATGTAATTTATATACTAACTTACATAAGTCTTGCTTATATTTTATTTTAGATTATATTTTTGTTACTTCAAATTGATTTAGGAAATTAATATTTTATATCAAATAATCAATTAGTAAAATATTAGAAAAAAACAATGACCCCAATTTTCTATGTAATTTTCATCAAGTTTCTTAATTGTCCAGTAGAGTTTTCAAATATATCCAGCTAGTAAAATAAAACCTTTCAAATGAGAAAATATGGAAAAATTTTGCATTATATCCTATATGCATGTAAAATCTTTGTATTATTTGTTTTTAGAGGACATTATCATGTGATAAATCAGAATATTATTATTGTAGTTTACATGCTGCAATAAAGCTTTTGCTGTTATATTATTTTTTTATAATACACATAGAAAGAAAAATATTTTGTGGAAAATAGCTTTTATAAATATTTTTAACCTGAAGTGGACCATACTAAGAAAATTAAAATTTTCCTAAGAAAGTAAAACACACACACAACAGATAAACACAAAAATTCCTGCCTATTCTAAATTCACAGTGAAAACTTTAATATTTGATTCAAAACTGCTGTGCTTATCAGAGGCATTAATGGCCCCTGGAGATACTGTTAAAACTATCTTTATATGAAGACTAAAATAATGCCTATTTTCCTGGTTGTTAATGTTATAAATTGCTTAGACTTCTTTAAACAATTTTTAATTGGCAATGATTTAAAAATATTTTAACACCATTCTGATACAATTGTAAATGGAAAACGTGTGGTGCTTCTGTATTCTGAATTTAAAATTCCATTTCATTTTAATTGGGATAGAAAATTGAGCTTCTAAGAGATGTATAATTGTGATTTTTTTCTACTCTATGATGTGATCCCAGAGTTAGCTTTGAATATTATTTTCCCTCTTTACAAAATCTTCTTAAAGTCAAATATTGCTGTGCCATCATATTTTAAAATAATCTCTATAGAAATGCTATACTAAATTGGTATTAACAAGTTTAAGTGTATTTACCCATGAGATCTTAGAATCTTTCCAGAATAGGTGTCTTAGCAAGTGAGGGTTATGAACTTTATTCTTTCCTCCATTGTTTTATAAAAAATTCTCACACAAATTCCCACAATCAATAGTAAAAATAACACTTTTAATGGCCTGGGTAATTGCAACCCAAGAAAAACTGCCTGAGGGGATAGCCCTGTGAATCTCTAATTTTTTTCCCCACACAAACCTTTTAAGAAATAGGAAATAAAGTCCCTGAAATGATTGTATAATCTCCCTGGTGCCTTCCTGAATAAAAATGTCTTCGGGAGACATGTTTAACCAAGGAGCAAAAGACCAAAGAAGGAAACATTTGTGCTGCTAATCCCCTTTGCCAAAATAATGCCTGGGATTGGAGACCAGGAGGTCTCTTCTCTAATTTAACATCAATTGATTGATCATGTTGTTTTGTTACCAGAAGTTATATGTCTTGCTTAATGCCATAAAGTTAGTGATCAGTGGGGACTTAATTATTAAAATGTGATATTCTGTCAACTTAGTCTCTACCAAGTTGCTTTTCTCTTGCACAGATGATGGCATTTGTCTTGCAAGGAGTGGGGACAAATATTCCCATTAGCCAAGTTAATGAAATTCCTCAAAGCTTTGATTTTGTACTTTTAACAATGACAAATTAGTGACAGACTTTGAGCAGCCAAATGACAGAAACAGGCTGAAATTCTAAAATTGTTACAGTGATGAGCAGAATGATAGACTAATAGATTAAAAAAGAGGCTATCTATGACCATGGTCCAGACCTGAGCATGAGAGCAGTCTTCCCAAGTAACAGAGAATAAGGGGATAGTTTGAAAAGGAAAGATTAGGTAAACATTTGGGAAATAAAAACTATAGGTTTTGGGATTGAACTTGAGGGAGAGGAAGATCTTGAGAATGATATTTATAGCTTCTATCAGGTTTGAAAGAGTTAAGCATAAGAAGTGACCAGGAAGGCCTTAACATATCTCTCAGCTTGACTAAAATTTACAAGGCTCCTTTGTGGCTCTAGGGCCCTAACTGCTCTCTCACCCTGGTCTAACCACAGAGGACTTCCTTTTTCTTAGAGAATTTATTTAGGGAACTTGTAAATTGTTTTCTCTGCCCCTTTGAGATATACATCATTTAAAAAACCTCTTCCCAGTTTACAAACCCAAGGCTGTCTTTCTCACAGACCTAAGAACCTTCTCTTGGAAATGAAATCATCAAGGAACACAGAGTATCCCTGTCAATCTCTGTGGGAGGGTAGAAGCCTAACTCCCCAATTTGTAAAACAACCTCTTTCAATAAAGATATGAGAAGTTCATTTTTCCTTTGGATAAAGCAAATTAGCCAATGTAGATGGTCACTGCAGTTGTTTTCTTGTTTTTATTGTTTGTTCACTCTCAGCTCCACCCTGACTTCATTTCTCTGAACCTGTATTGCTTTTTATCCCTAGATAACAACAGTGTGTGAGTTAACAATTCAGTAAGGAGGGTTCTCATCTAGTGGGCTCAGTTAAGTTTAACTATTCTATAAATCTTGGCCTTCTCAGCATCGGTTTCCAACTTAGTTTTCTAGCACAAATATTTTAATTTTGAAATAGTAATTATATTAGTGTTCTAAGGCTGCTACAAGGTACAACAAACTGGGTTTAAAATAGCAGAAATGTGTTTTCTCCCAAGCCCGGAGGTTAGAAGTCCAAAACCGCAGTGTCATCAGGGCCCTCCAAAACTGGCAATCTTTGATGTTCCCTGGCTTGTAGATGTGTCACTCTAATCTCTGCCTCTATTGTCCCATGCTCATTTCCTCCCTATGTCCTCCCATATCTTCTCTCTCTGAATGTCCAAATTCCCCTCTTCTCATAAGGACACCAGTCATATTGGGTTAGGGGATCATTCTAGTCCAATAAGACCTCATTTTAAGTAATTTAATCAGCAATGACTATTTCCAAATAAGGTTACATTCTAAGATACTGGAGGTTAAGACTTCAGCGTATTTTTATGGGGGAACAGAATTCAACCCTTAACAGAGATTAAAGGATGATACCACGTTCTTCAGATTCAAAGTCCTTCACAAAGCTCAGAGTACTTATAGCTAATCACCTTCTGTTTATCTTGGATACTTTAAAATGACATCCTGGAAAGCTCAAATACCAAGTCCTTTTACCATAAATACCTCTCAAATATGAATACTTTTTGAAAAGCATATATTATTTCCTACTTCTCTTTTTTGCCTTCACGGTGGGTTTGATGATTTTTAGCAAATATCGAAGATGATACAAAAGACATACTTGTGAAAATACAACCAACTCCTGCAGTGCAATTCAGAAACTACCACTTGGTGGCAAGATAATGCTGTTGTTAAAATGTGCCTATCAGTGACCTAAATACTTACTCTTTTCAATTATAAATCCTTGATAAATTTAAAATAGCTTTGTAAAGGGAGTCCAGCTAAATCATTAATACTTTTTTTTTTCAAGAAAATAATTTGCATAATAAAAGTGGTAAAATACACATGTAAAATCCAATTCAAACAATGAGTTCATTGTACTGTCTATGATTTAAAAACATCTAAAATGCAACATGAAAATGAATAAGAAAATATTTCATAGATAGATTTTATATCTCTTTGTTTCTTTAACTATCCTAGACCAAGGTGTGGTGTCATAAATATTTTTTCAGTCCTAACTGATTTGACTGGGCATAATTATTCAACCCAGTATTTATATTTATCTCCTGATAAAACTTTAGAATGCTTCCCTTTATTATTGAACTGCTGCCGATTTTTACAAGAATGAATGAAGCTTCTGACATCAGCGGTGTGGTGTCACAGTGTTATACCTAGAATATGTGCAAAATTTGGTTAATCAACTCCATGTTCATTCTAAAATACAAAAGGAACATCACTGTTTCCAAGGATTCCCTGAGAGGAAATACAGTAATATTAAGGAAAGCCTATTTATATTTGTGAAGGAAAATAAAAAGGGATAATTAGAAATATTTTTGTGTGAAAGAAATTATGTGGTTATAGAGAATACCAAAGATCAAATGATATTCTTTTTTTTTTAAAGTTTATTGGGGTGACAATGATTAGAAAAGTTAGGTTTCAGGTGTATAATTCTGTAATACAATGATATTCTTGAGCAAAGGGGAATGCATATAATTAGTCAGTTGTTTTGTGATCAAACAAAATATCATTTTTAAACACTTATTTAAATTTTACATAAATAGTTATTTTAGGGAATAGTTGAAAGAAAGGAGTAGCCTCTCATTGACATAGGAAAGATAAGAGTTTGAATTGTATTTTGATGTTATTTTGAGGCAATGCATTATAGTAGTTAGGTAAGCAAGATTTAGCATTAGACACTTGGTTTGGGCACCTTTCTGTCATGCACTAGCTATGTAATCTTGAGCAAGTTACTTAATTTCATTTCACCTCAGTTTCATCACTTGTAAAGTGGGAGAAACAATAGTACCTATTTCATAATATTGGTGTAACAATTAAGTAGAATTATGCATTTAAAGTGCATATCATAGTACATCTTATATTGCAAACATAAAATATTATTTTTTTATTATTTTTCCTAAGCATCCATGAGTACATATTTCTCTAAGATATTTGGTGAACCATGAGTATCTTGAAAGAATCTCAGGAAAGATGTTTTTACCAAATTTCCTTTTCCCGAGCCTTTTCACAACTCACTAAAAAATTTCAAGTAGGGAAAGATTATGGGGTCATTTTGGTGGCTCTACAGAATATCAATTTTTCTTGCTCTCTCTGGCCTTTGGTACTCTGCTTTGGCTGGCAATAAGCATTCAAAGAATGCCTGGCAGTGCCGCATTTCTGGGAAAGTGCTGTAGCCCTGTACTGATAATGCTGACTGTAGCTCCAGGATGATCTTTTCAACTTCTGTGCATGGTCTTTAATGAATATTGCCAATGGCTGCCAACTTTTAAACTTCTTTTTTTGTCATTTTTTTTGTCTCTTAACATATTGCCACAGCTGACAGAGAGAGAGAGATCACCACGTCCCTCAGGATGTTAAAATATTCTACTCCATGATTATTGTCATTGGCGAAGAGGCAGTGCTGTAGCCAAGCAATGAACTTGAAATGTGCCGTATCAATTAGGTCTCAGAGGAATGCTCCTTTTTGTTCGTTTTAAGGTTGGCTATTTGTTAACTGAACAAAAGCAATATGGGCACCCAAAAATAAACCACCTTGGGAAATTAAGTTTAAATACTGATAAATAATTTTTATAGAACTATCTAGCATCTCAGGACTTCAAAGCTTGTTTTCATGTATTTATAGGTATTTTTTTGATGTTGATGAAATCAATAAGCTATTTTGAGAAATATTTTTGGCAGAGTCACCTCATATCACAAATAATTGGCATCAACAAAGATTTGAGGGGATCTAAGAACACTACTGGAGTATCTCTAGACAGTAGACAGAAACAAAAAAATAAGCCACTGGCTATTTTGAGGGAAAAGAACAGTACTTCTTCCTGTTACTCCTTTCTACTTAAAATACACAAATATGGGATGGGGGAAGATTATGCTTAACTACTTGCTGTTGTAGTCAAAACATAGACAACATTCTTCTAGCTATGTACAAAAAAAAGGCTGGTCAGTTCAGATTCTGGAAATGATAAAAAATATATATAGTGGTGGGGACAGAAAGAATTAAAAATGTGTATTAAAATTTCATGTTTATTTATTGCATTTGGATTGTATGCCTGTATTGTGACAAAAGATAGCCTACAACTAGTTAATGGCTCACCCAGGTAGAGGCCCAAGTTTGTCAAATATGGTAGTACTTTTTCTTCCTATTCCTAAAGTTAGTCACAGAAGAAAAAATACTGCATGATTCTGCCTCTAGGAGGTCCATCTTAAATAGTCAAACACATAGAAACAGAGAATAGAATGGTGGTTGCCAGAGAACAGGGCAGGGTCAAATGAAGGGTTGCTGCTCAACAGAGATACAGTTTCTGTTACCAAAGATGAGTCAGTTCTGGAGATCTGCTGTACAATATTGTGCTTCGAGTTAATAATACCATATTGCACACTTACATTTTGTTAATAGAGTACATCTGATGGTAAGTGTTGTTGTTGCAATAAAAATCCCAAAAAGTTGTCTGTATTCAGTATTTTAAAGGTAAATAAACAGGTACACAGTTTTCCTATTAAAACAAACAAAAGTCATAATCAGTGGAGAATACTTAAAACATAAAGGCAGCTTAGTTTATTTAGATGATAGATCATATTTCTATTGGCAGCTGGGGTGACTTGGGATACAGAAGGGATGGTATCCTGTAGTTGATGTAAGATTGTTCCTTTCCAAATAGAGAGGAATTTGAAATATTTTGGAGAACTAGACTTCACAGAAGAGGACTATTTTTGAGAGATCTCTGGTAGTCACAGAATTGATAGAGAAAGGAATGTGGTCTGTTGTTAGCACTGTGCCCATTTGGAGGTGAGTCCCTCAGCAGAGATCATAATTTGCCCTTCAGAAACAGATCAGAATCTATCCTCTACCTTCTGCTGCAATATCAACTTGCATCCTGTCCCACCCAGTCCAACAAATTTTCCTCATTGCCTCTCTAAAACCCAAGTTATCTTACCTATTATTACTGCTTTTGATCACCACCATAAAGCATGGTCTCATTCACCTCTGAATTTTCACCATATGTTCCCCACAACATTAATTAGTACTTGACCATCGATTGCTTTGAGGCATCTGTTATATTATTGTCTTAAATTATCATTGGATTTGTTTTATTTACTTTGAATAGAGAGTTTCTGAAATTCACTCCCCCCAAATTGTAAATACCTTGGGATTTATTTGTATTTCCCACCCTTCTCCTTCCACCCTTTCCATCCTGGAAGTTGCACAGAGTGAGTTTCAATAGGTTTGTTGATGATGGATATGAGTTTCTTAATTGTCTTAATGATGCAGAATGATTTGTGCATTGACACCGAGATTGGTGGTCTCATAGCACCAAAGAATGGAGACATGGACCAGAGAGGCAAAGTTTGCAGATAAGGACAGTTTATTAGAGTAGAGATACAGCTCTCTAAAAGAGAGGGAGCATCTGAAACTGGAGTGCCCGCCGACTAGCTGGGAGGCTTCTGTTTATATTGCTTTTACTAGCCTATTTGGGGAGAAAACTGGCGCAGGCTTGAACAGGTTAGATTTATTTCCTTGGCTATTTCAGCCTGGAGGAGGCTTTTTAGGATAGTTTTAGCTGCCTCAGGGTATAATTGATGTCTCTGGTCTGGTAGGAGTAAATTGTCTCAAGGCAGTGGCTTTTGGGGTCAGGGCTGAGGGCAGAGCAGAGGCCTTGGAGATATGTTTATCTTTTGTTCACTCTACCTTGGAATTTCTAACTGCCTAATTGTTACACTAACTAACCTGTCTTACTAGTATTGTAATAACATACTTTCTAGGAGCCCCAAATATTTAATTTTTGTTATATAAGGTTACAATAAATAAAAAAAGACACTTCATAGCTCATAATGTACACATGCTATAGATACTAAGAGTGAAGGATTGGCTGGCCTCTAGAGCAAGGCCTATTGGGGTAAAAGTAATTAGCAATGTGTCTCAGAGTTTTATTCTTACCATGCATGTGCAAAACTCTGTCAGGCTCCTTAACTCAAACTGACTGTTGACAGGGGAGGACTGGTTGTATTTCACTAAATTCTTAAAATTATAAAAGAGTGATGAATAAACTATATGATCAATACACCAACTTTTCACTAGATCATATTCCTTTACAGTTATTGAAATTCTTCTGCCCTGTATTGTTTCTAAAACTGTAAAACCAAAAAAAAAAGAAAGAAAAAAAATCAGAAGATTATTTTGGTGAACAACATATCTGAAGCAAAAGGAAGTGAGATTATCATGGGAACAATAAACAATTTGTGTCTCATAACACAGATTACCTCCCAGAATAATATTGTGTTTATAATACTAGCATTTCTCAAAACTGGACAGGGAGCAAATTAAATAAATACTTTCAAATTGTTGCTCTTATCACTCTGGTTTCTACATAGCCCATTGACCATCCTTGTTATGGTAACATATTGTATTTAGCTATATTAGTACCATTGATTACAACTTTTTTCAAATCTAAATTGTTTTATTGGACTTTAAGAACCTACTTTCCTCTTTGACCAGGTAGATTTCATGTCCATGTTTTCCTAGTTTTAGCAATAAGGGCTTATCTTTATTTAAGTTTTTGAGGTTTTTTTCCTATTGCTAAAATAGTTCATGCACTATTTATAAATGCATAGGAAATAATTCATAAAAGAAACTATTGGGTTGTTGGGAAAGTCATGATGTATTTTTTCTATGTTTTCTATGCAAATATGTGTCATGGCTTTTCTGATGACCCAATACAATGAGCATTTTAAGTCAATTATGAAAAATGTATATTCAATTCCAAAGGAAAAAAAGTAAGTAAAAAACACAAAATGCATTAAAACTCATTAGAGTAGAAGTAAATAACACAGCAGCATAATATGAATGTGTATGGCTTCCATGTAGTTTAGGATTTTGAAAATTATTACTTATAAAAAGGTTGGGTTAAAAAACTATAATTGAAGGTTTTTGTTAATCATAGAATTACCTGATATCAAAGATCACCAGCTGACTTTTTCTTCCACATCATTTGTGGCAAATAGTAATTAACAGTGAAATCTGTATTTTCACAATGTTTTGGAAATCAAATGACATTTTATAAAAAAGATACTTTCCATATAATCAATCTGAATTATAGAAATCACTATACATAAATTCCATTCTTTGGAATTAAAAAATAATAGCATAGAGATTTTAGAAATGGTTTAGATAGTCGGTGTGTGTGGAATAAAAAAACATTTTATGATTTTCAAAGATGTGAAAGTATTGTTAAAAAGCTGAAAATATTTCTTGTTATACTTCTTCATTGAATATCTGCTCGCTTTCCTCAAAAACTCTACACATAACTGCAAAATGCATTACATGCCTCGATTTGGGTAATATTCTCTCTGAACAGTAATATAAAAACAAGAAATTTCAGAGAAGCTATATTATTTCTTTCAAATAAGTTTATCCTGGTTCTTCACATTTTCATTGATATAACTCAATATGTAATGAGCCTAATGGCAGTAAATTGGCCAAGATTGGGGTTATTCTCACATTGTGGGTCTTTCAGTAGAGACTAACGATTACTGGAAACAGAGTGGATTTGAGGACAAAAGATAAGGTATGATTGTGGTAGTAATGAGTCAGGGAAAAATCTTTGCCTATATAGCTTTTTAAAGTTTCAGTGGGTAAGATTGCTGCATAGTTTATAAAATATACTCTAGCAAATCAGAGATCCTTGAAAGATAAATAGGGATTCCTAAATCATGTAAAATTCCCATTTTAGTGACTCAAGACAGCGGTTTCAATAGCAAAATTTTCAAGGACAGTTGAATAAATTCATCGTTAGATGTATCAAAACAGGTTTGTCTTTTGAGTCTCACCTCCCCATGATAAGCAAGGTGTGAATACAGGTGGACAGGTGGATGCTCTGAGGATGATTCCTGTTCAACAAAATGAATCATTTCTGGGATACATAAGCTTACTAGCACATGCATTTGACTTTGGCCTGGATAGATAGACAAATTGTTCTCAGTTGACTGAACCACCTGAGGGAGCATGGGATAGGGGTGGGGGGAGAGCAACTAAAGATAGGAGTTATACACACCTCCTCTTCTTCCTATCAGAGCACCATGCACACAACATGTTTACCTGTAAAGTATCTCCAAGCCTTGGAGCAGCAATTCTGTGCCTGGTTTAGAGTAAGTGCTCAATTAGTATTTGTTAAACAATAACTAATCAACTTTCTTTCCTGTACTTGTTCTCTTCTTTGTTCACCTGAACGTAAACACACTTATATACACTTATGCATACAACTTTTCCAGTTATGCATTCATCTCCAGTGATCATTAACAAAGGGAAACAAAACAAAACAAAACATACAAATGAACAAAAAACCCCACTTCTTATAAATGCCTACTTTAATCATCTTTATTAATTACAATTACACATATTGGGAAATAGTAGTACTTATATATGGAAGATGTTATTCATTCAGTCTCCCGAGAAAGCTCACGTCTCTAATGAATTGTGGATCTCTTGCACTGACTCTGTATCCTCCTGCCTTCTCTAGAGTACCTGGTACAATACATAGCACATGGTGCCTACCAGGTAAATAATTGTTTAAATGAGTGAAAGAGAACTAAACTAATGTTAGTTTTACTGTGAGATATACACACATGAAATAGCAGGAGGATCAAATTAACCACAACACAATCAGCATTAATAGTAGGAGTTACAAATTTCCCAATCCTTAATATGTGTGTAGTGTTTTCCACATATAAATTCAGATATTTCCAGTAGTTTGAAAAAGTCAGTATTATTACTCACAATTTACATATGAAGAAACTAAGGTTGAACCACTTAACATGTCCAGGGTCACCAAGAAGACAAGTAGAAGAAATCTTTCTGCTGTTTCACACTCCCTCCTTAATTACGAAACCCTTAATGAAATCTTCACTTGGATTTTCCTTAAGGTTTTATCATTTGGATTTTATTTTTCTGACCCATATAATAAGGGCTTAGATGTCTTAAAATACTCTTCCTTCTCCATTCTCCTTTACCTCACCTGCTCAGCATAAAAAGAAAAAAAAATGAAAACATGTCTTCATTTTCCCTCCATTCATTTCATACATTTCTCTCCCCAAAGATACTATTGATAAATGGTTCAATCCTATAATATATTTATGGACTTTTAAAGTGGAATGAAACATTATAAAGAAATATTGCTACAAATATTTAAATTACTAAACTGCTTAGAAAATATATTCAAAATTGTGATAAAAGTTCCAACTAAACCTGCATCTTTCTATCAAGCATAACCATTTATATAAACTAAAAAAATAAGACTATTCATTTTTAAACTTTTTTCACTTTTATTAATTTAGTTGTGCTGCCTCACATTATGGTTGTTTATCTTTATTACAAAAGCCAAATATTTTAATTGCCTTAGAAATTAAATAAGTGCAGAGCTGTGGTTTTACCTTGGAATATATTTCTGAGATCCTCAGTGGATTAACTTACCTAGTGAGCAATCACAAAAGCAAGAGTGTTAAATGTGAATATTAAGAGTAAAAATAGTCATATACCCGTGAAGTCATCATCAAGGCAATACACATATCCATCATACCTCCAAACTCACCAAATTGTTAACATGAAATATGTTTGGTTTTTAAAATATAATTATACCCCAATATGCTGTTTTTTAAAAAGTACAACATTTTCAAAATATAGAATATATATTCAGATAATGGGACCATGAAAATTATGTCCTTTCTTCTTTAGGAAACAAAGAAATAAGAGTGAAAATAAAGAAAAGCTACAAATTGGTCTTTCTATCATGCCCACAAGGGAAAAGAAAAATATTAAAATTTGAACATTAGCTAAAAGATATACTCACTAAATTTAACATAAATTTTTAGAGAGAATTTTATTTATGTTTAAAAGATTTAGTAGTAACTGGCATGAAGACCTTCATTTTCCATATTACAGCAGACTGGTTAATTCAGGCAAACTATCCTGCTAAGAATAACTAAATATGCTCAAAGCAAATTCAAGTTTCTTCTGTGTCTGGAGAAGTAAACCTTCATCCTAGGACTCAAAATAGTCCAATAAATTTTTTCAAGGAAAACCTAAAGCTTTGAGTGAAAAACAGTAAGAACAAGCACCATGAGTGAAAATGAGTTTTTAAAAACAGGCAGTAAACACAGACCTACCAATCCTTGACTCTCAGAATTATCAGACACAAAATAAACAGCTCTACTTTGTTCAAATATTTTTTAAAGTCATCAAAACCTCTGCCAAAAATTGGCATTATACATGATGACCTAGCCAAATTTTTTGGGGGGGTGGAGGTGGGGAGAGTGAATAGAAATTGAATAAATTAAATATTGAGTAATCTAAAATAAAAACTGAATGGATTTACAAGCTAATTAAATATAGTTAATAATACAACAAAGGAAGTGGAAAATAGGGCAGCAAAATGATCTAATATAGCAGATAAGTGACAAAGACAGGACATACTTAAGAGAAGTTAGACAACATGGTGAATAGAGTGACAATGTCTAATTGTAATAAAAGGAGAGTAGCGAGAAAGGGTCACAGGTAACATTGAAGAGACAGATAACTGGTGAAAATTTTACAGAATTGAAGGGCAAAAGCCACAGATTCATGAAGCCCAGATAAATTGAAGAAATATACATTTAAGCATGACATAGCGAAATTAAAAAAAAAATCAAAGAGAAAATTTCAAAAACAGTCAGTCACAGGGAAAAATATATCCTTCAAAGGAATGATAAGAAGACTGATAGCCCACTTTTGAACAGCAACAATGCAGTTCAGGGAACTGAGGGAAAAAAGTTTCAACCTAGAAATCTATACACTCCACCAAAATGTTTTCAGTCTAACACAGAACTTGCCATCACTCAAAAAAATTTGAAAGAATATCCTTCAGGCAGAAGGAACGTAATCTCAGAAGGAATGCCTATGATACAAGAAGAAATGGAGAGAAAATGAATTGGTAACTGTGAATAAATCTTAGCAAATGGAACCTTTATTAAACAATAATGTTTATATGTATAGTTACAAAGCAAGATAGGATTATAATAAAGGACACTTTCAAAATCAATTGAGAGCATAGCAAGTGGTGTTAAAGTTTTCTAAGATCCTTTGTTACTGGGGATTAATTTGCTTAAAGTATTGTTAATCATTAGATTTTGATAAATTAACTGCAGAGTCACCTTCATGTAGTTGATAATTTTTTTAATATGTAAACATATTTTCTGTTTTAAAAATAATGTTAAATGCCCTCTTTCCACTCCCCACACAAATATTGCAAATAAGTGCGGAAGAATCCAAAATGTATAACCAAATTCTAGTAGCTAAATTCTCTTATATTTGCTTAATTCTAAACAGTAAATACATAGAAGAAATGTTTCCTTGTATGTATGTCACACACTTTTTTCCAAATAAAATTAAGTGCATAGAATAAAATAAGAGCTACATTTGAATAATGATTAGACTTTTAAAAATATGATTTATAATTGTAGGTTTTACTCTTCTACTATTGTTGGTGAGAAATTATGAGTAAGACTACATGTAATTTCAAACAAAGCCTTAGAAGTATGTGAATGCATATACATTTTTCAGAATAATTGAAAGAAATGGTTTTCTCTAATATAATATTTTAACAATAGCTTTTGAACATATAGTACTTATTCATCTCCATTCATTTTATCATAATGCTAAAATAATGAATTTGCTCACAATGGGCTATATCATTAGAAATTAATGTTAGGTTTACTGTATTCTGTTAATAAAAATGCAAAAGGGAAAATTTCTCTTTTTAAAGTTAAAACTGGTAATAGCTACTTCTGCCTTCTAATGTTGGTGCATAATTCATACTTATAGAAGAGTTTTTCTATTGCTTTCTTCCACTTATAGTCATTAATGGAATAAAAAAGATTGGGTGAGATCCTCAATAAATGACCTTCCTTTAGGGGAAAATGTGCATAAGTGTGAGTTTGGTCTATTCTCAGGGAGGCTAAGAACTCTTCTGTTGGATAGAATTGATGTGCAGTCCATCAGTTTGGATCTAGAGAGAGAGCTTGAGATGTGCTGCATCGAAGAGTCAAATGGTTTTCTTTCATTCTCTCTCTCTCTCTCTCTCTCTCTCTCTCTCTCTCTCTCTCTCTCTCTCTTGGGTTGTTGGAAAAGTCATCACGCATTTTTTCTGTTTTTCATTGCAAAAATGCATCACGATTTTTCCGACAACCCAATATCTCTATTTCTATCTCTTTTTCTCCCTCCCTCCCTCTCTTCTTCTCTACCCTCTCCCTTCTCCCTCCTCCCCCTTTTTCCCTCTAAAAGCTGAGGACTCAGTTGACAAAAGTGTCAGGAATATTTTTTTAGAAACAAGGAAATCTAAAATTAAGTTCCGCCCCATCTTTCCGTATTGCTAATCTGCACTAAAAATGCTAAACACACAGATGAATACATACTCTATTCCTTTTCATCTGGGGGGAAAAGGAAAGATCTGCAGCTGTTGTTCTCATTATCTTCATTTCAGGATGTAGCAGTGAAAACACCCATCATTTTGACTAATTCAAAGGACATAGGACCTATGAATGGAGGTAAAGAAAAGATGTAAGTTATCTCTAACCACTAACATCTTTGGGATATTTGAAAGAAAGGAGCCCCATTAAACTTTATTTATATTTAGAATTCAGAAAACAGCAGTCTTGAGCTATTATCTGTGATATATTATTTAACATAATTATGTTACAAACTCTTAACCAGATGTTATATGAATTACTTATGTGCTTAAAATTTCACTTTGTCACTTTAAATTTCAAAGCACATATTAAAATAATGAAGTCAGAGGGAATATGTTCTCCTTCAGGTAATATCCTGCCCCCTATACCTGTTTATTGTATTTAGCCACTGGAGGGGGTAAATATTATTTATGAATTTTACATACAGGAAAGTGCACAAATATAAGTTGATGGATTTTTACAAAGTGAACACACCCATGTGCCATAAACCAGATCAATAAATAGCACATTATTAGCATTCAGAACCCAGTATTATGCCGCAGCCCACTCACTACCCCACAGATTAGTTTAGCCTATTTTGGAACTTCATAACAATGGGATTATACAGTGCTTTTAATTTTTGAATGGCTTCTTTCAACATTATTTTATTTGTTCAATTCATCCACATGGTGGCAAATGCCAATAATTCATTTTTTCACACTGTATTATATTCCATTGGATGAATATGTGATGATTTATTGATTGATTCTATTGCTGGAAAGTTTGTTACTTCTAGTTTTTTAATATTACAAATTCTACTGTTAAGAACATATGAGTTATGATAAAAAACTACAGTGAGTGTTTAAATAAAAAAAAGGGTTATAATAGAAGAAACATTGCCATGAATCCCCCTCAAAATACCCCCCCTTGCCTCAAATGTACTTATCCCTTTGTTCTTGCCACTTTCTGAAGCAGTTCTGAAAGTCCTTTTTCGTAAGTGTCATTACTTCATCCTTCATCATGACAATGCTCTGTGTCACACATCACTCTGGCATGGCAATTTCTGTCGAAAACATTACGGTGTGTCCTCATCCACCTTATTCACCAGATCTGGTACTCTATGACTTCTGGCTCTTTCTCAAATTCAAAATTACCATGAGAGGAAAACATTTTGAATCAATTGAGGACATTGAGGCAGCCACGACAGTACAATTAAAGATACTCATGAAAGAGGACTTCCAGAACTGTTGCAGGAGTGGCAAGAACAATGGGACAAGTGCATTTGAAGCAATGGGGGGTATTTTGAGGGAGATTAATGGCCATGTGTCTTTTACTGTAATAATTTTTTTAATTTAAAAATTCACCATATTTTGTGATCACACCTCGTATGTACATGTGTTTGGTGAATGTATGTACACATGTCTGTGTTGTATATAACCTAGAAGTAGAACTCCTGGGGCACAGGACACATATCTATTCAGCTTTAGGAGTGAAATTAGTTTGGAACCACTATTACATCAGTGGAATAGAAGCACAGAGGTGAGGCAGATTAAGTACTTACTTTTAAGTCAGGCTGGCATTTAGTCCTGTGCACACTACATTTTTACTAAACAATATCAAGCATGTTATATAATTTTATGGACCCTCAGCTTACTTATTGGCAAAATGCATATATACTATACCATACATTCTTATTTTCATTCTAAATAAAATAATGTATATTGAAAAATGCATAACAAATTTAGTGCTTGGTAGGTATTTATTTGTTTATCCCCTTGGCTGGGTGTTAGTAGAGTTAAAAAATTAAATTATGTGAATTTGAATTTGAAGCTATGAGAGTCATTTGGCAGTCTCTGCTCTATCCCAAGTTGTCTCTTGTCACTTGTCCCTATTGATTTCATCAGTACTGCATAAGCTTGGTGGGCACAGTAACTAATGCTCATTAATTAAGAATTTATTAAGCAACAGCTCTGTGTTCAACATTGCTATGTGCTATGTGGAGAATGCAGAGTTAGCACAGGCATCATTTCCTATCCCTTAAGGTACTCAAATAAAAACTGCAGAGGCTCGGGAAATATTTTAATAACAGCAAATTAAAGTCTGGTTACATTATAAAAACAGTGATACCCTCTGCTTCATTCTTCTTCCACATGACTGCAGTTATTAAACTGAAAAAATTAAAATTGTAAACATATAAAGTGTGAAAGAAAACCTAACATTTGTTCATTTTATAAGTCAGCTATATACAACTTTCAAGAATATTTTTTAAAATAATCTTTTTAAAAAACATTATACAGGTAGTCAAGATGGTGTAATAGGTAAATGCTGTTCTTGCCACCTCCCGTGACCACATTAAAATCACTACTAATTATAGAAAACTCAACCTCCAGAGTCATCTGAAGACTAGCTCAACAGAACCCCCATAACTAAGGCTATAAAGAAGAGATTATGTCAAGACTGGTAGGAGGGGAGAAGATGCAAAAATGGCGGACCCCCAAACCCACAGGTAGTGGTTGAGCCCCGGGAGGGACACCTCAGCAGCACAGTTCTCCCCTGAAGAATGAAGGGTCCCGGCTCCACACTGGGCTCCTGTGCTGGGAAGAGGAGTCCCCATAACATCTGGTAGTGAAAATCAGTGAGGATTCTGTCTGTCTATCCTGGTGAGATGGAGGGTGGCTGAAAACCCCAACATCCTTTTAAAGGACCCTCACATAGACTCACTTGCTTGCAAGCACTAACCTGGGGCTTTGTTGGAGGAGCAGCAACTCTAGAGGCGCCAGAGACATATGGGGGAGGACTCAGTTGGGTAGCATCAGGACAAGAACTAGATGGGCAGCTGCCATTATTCTAGTGTGGAGCCTGATTCATATGTAGCCTGCAGGTGGGCAGCGTCCTTCCTTTGTTGAGCCTTCCCCCACAGCGCCAAATGTGAGATCGCATTGGCCTGGTGAACGCTGTGCACACCTCAACATGGTGACGCCCTGGGTCCCTGCCCCACCAGCTACTGCGGCATTGCTGAGGGTTCTCTTAGCTTCTGGGTGACTCCTGGGTGGCAAGCCCCACCCTGAAGCCCTATGGGATGCTTTTACAGCAGCAGATGACCCATGGGGTCCTGAGAAACTTTTGGTGGTGGGCAGACAGTCCCAGCTCATGCTGCAGATAGACAAAATCAGAAATAAAAAAGAAGTGACAACAGATGCAACAGAAATACAAAAAAAAAAATTAAGAAAATACTATTTTCTTAAATTATCCACCAACAAATTGGACAATCTGGAAGAAATGGATAAATTCCTAGAAGTATACAATCTTTCAATGATGAATCAAGAAGAAGCAGAAAATCTGAACAGACAAATCACTACCAATGAAATTGAATCAATAATCAACAAGTTCCTAACAAATAAAAGTCCTGGACAAGATGGCTTCACAGGTGAATTTTGCCAAACATTCAAAAAAGAATTAATATCTATTCTCCTCAAACTATAGGTGGTACATATACACAATGGGATAGTACTCTGCCATAAAAAAGAATGAAATCTTACTATTGTGACAACATGGATGCACCTAGAGGGTATTATGCTAAGTGAAATAAATCATACTGAGAAAGAGGGTATTATGCTAAGTGAAATAAATCATACTGAGAAAGAAAAATACCATATGATCTCACAATGTGGAATCTAAAGAACAAAATTAGTGAACAAACAAAACAGAAACAGATTCATAGATACAGAGAACAAACTGATGGTTACTAGTTGGGAGAGGGGTTAAAAGGCTGGATGAGAAAGTTGAAGAAATTAAGAAATATAAATTTGTAGTAACAAAATACTCATGGGAATGTACATACAGTACAGTATGGGGAACATAGTCAATAATATTGTAAGAACTATGTATAGTGTCAGGTGGGTACTAGAATTATCAAGGTGATTACTTTAGAAATTATATGTGTCTATCCATTTCACTGTACACCTGAAACTAATATAAAATAATATTGAATGTCAATCATAATTGAAATAAAAATGGTCACAGGGATGTAAAGTACAGTATAGGGAATATAGTCTATAATATTATAATAACTATGTACAATGTCAGATGGGTAATAGACTTATTGGGGTCATCACTTTGTGAGGTGTATAAATGTCATCACTATTTTGTTTTCTACAGCTGAAACTAATATATGTCAACAGTAATTGAAAAATAAATTTTTAAAAATTAAAAATGAAATATTTGAACTGAAAAATAATAAAAATTTACATATCAAAACACATGGGGTACAGCTAAAGCAGTATCTTTAGAGAAATTTGCAGCCTCACATGCTCAAAGAAGTCTGAAAATTTATGAGTTAATCACATAACTCAAGAAATTATAAAGAGAACAGAGTCCAAAGTGATGACATGGAGGATAATAAAGATAATATCAGCAATTAAAAAAAAAAGCGTTGCATTATAGGGTCTTAGTTTTTTTGTTTGTTTGTTTTTGCTTTTTAAAGATTTTGTTGGGGAATTGGGGAAAGGCAACAGACAAGTTGCTGTCCTTTTGTTCTTCAGTCTAGTTATGGAGGACGTCACTTCACTAGCCCATGTTGGTATTATCATTGCGCTCTTCCTGGCTGAGGCAGATCGGTCGCTGGTCATTGGACGGCTGCTCATGGCGGCTCTTGGCAGCTCACACTGGCTGCCGGCTGCTCACGGTAGCTTACGGGAGCCCACTGCAGCTCCACTGCAGCCTATGCCACCAGGGCGACTCATGGAAGCCCAGCTCCAGGTCGACCTGTTGTTCACCATCTTAGCTGTAGAGGGCACAGCGTCACTGGCCCTCATGTGGGATCCAAACCGGGGCCCTGCTACTCAAGAGCTGGAGTCCCAAGCCAACTCTTAACCAATGTGCCACTCGGCCAGCCCTATAGGGTCTTAGTTTTAATAAACTTTTCTACTGATTTCTAATAAGTACAGATGAATAATTCTTTTTACAACAAAAATATGAGAAAAATAAAATTATTGAAAGTGGCTGCTGATAAGAACTGAGATTCTGGGATAGGTTTTGCTCTTCTGTTAATCATTGTTCCATTTTAGAGACCAACCTATCTGAAGCAAATCAGATCAGTTTATGTATAAATCTAGCAAAAAGAAGTTAATCATAATCAATATGACTTCTTTTCTAGTAAGAAATGAAGAAGTGAGAGTGATATATTATTTTTATGTGGGGATTGAAGAGATTACAAAACAATATCAGTGAAGACAGAACAATAGGAATGATACTGTACTGGATCTTGAAATATAGCAGGGGTTTACCAAGGCTTTGTAAAGTGGTGGTGTAATGTCCTATGAAGGTGGCAGCATATATGCAAATACATAAATAAATTAAATAACAGGGTATGTGTATTGGGAACTAAAATTGTTTGTGTTTTTTGGAACATTAAGTGCAAATGGAGATATAATGTGTAGAACATAAAATAGGTGGAATAAACAGAAACTGAAGCATAGAGGGCCTTTTCTATTTCCACCTATTCTAAGGAATTTTGTCTTTTGATAAACAGTGCTTCTCATATTTATAAGTGCATAATACCTTGCATTTCTTTTTTAAAATGCCAGTTCCTGAGAGCTCTGCTACCAGCAACTCCTCTCCACATGTGATTTATTTCATTTGATGGAGGACCCACAGAATTTGCATTTATAAAGTTTACACTGGGAGAAACACTGTTTTAGGCATTAAGGACCATTGAAAGATTCTAATTAGAGAACTGATATTGACATATTTCTGAGTTTTAGGAATAATTTGAGAACAGTTAGCCTAGGCTGATTGGTTGGGCAGCTATTGGAAAAGTACAGGAGAGCAATGAAGTTTTGAAATATAGTGATTTATGATTAAGGAAGTAATGTAGTACACTGGGAAATGACATAATAAATGGTATAATAAGAAAAGTATGTCCTTATTTTCTATTTCTCACGTGTATAAAATTCCTGTCTCACAAAAATTCCAAATGTATCAAAATGTAAATATGATAGGTAGAACAATAAAGTTTTTAGAAGAGAAAACCTTAAAACTTTGGCTTACGCATAAAACTTTAAAATACAGCATACAAAGCTTTAAAATAAAATAAATGATAAAATGGGCTATAATAATATTAACATCTCATTCATTCAAAACATCATTAAGAGAGGGAAAGGGCAACCCAATGAGTAGGAGAAACTATTTTTATTTATTTATTTATTTATTTTTATTTTATTGTATTATTATTATTATTATTATTATTATTATTATTATTATTATTTTGCCATATCTTACTGTTTTACTTCCATAAAGGGAAGAACGTGCATCAAGCTTGTGAAAAGTTGCGTAAATTTTATGGTGACAATGCCCTACAAGAACATCAGGGCCAGCGATGGTTCATGAAATTAGGAGAAACTATTTTTAATGCGTATGTTCAGAATATATAAAGAATTCTTAAAAATAATGAAAAGACAGAAAAGAATGAAATGAGTTAAAGCTTACTTTTGAAAAAGTAGATAATCTAAATTATATATTAACATATAAAAATTTGCTCATAATATAAGACATCAGGGAAATTCAAATGAAAATTGCAATGTGATATGCTGCTCTATACCCAGTGAATAGCTAAAATTAAAAATAGTTTAAAACTCAAGTATAGACAAGGATTTTCAATAATCAGAACTCAAATACTGCTTGTAGGAATGCAAATTGTTACAACTTTGGAAAATTATTTGGTCTTGTCTCCTAATCTGAATTAATGAGTACCCAATTAATTCTATCTCTTTTTATGCACCTAACACAAACCTATATATAGATTCAACAATAGACTATAATGTTCCCAGAAGCACTATTTATAAGATTGACAAACTGGAAACAATTCAAATTCTCAACCACAGTTGACCTAATAAATTGTGGTACCTTCAAAGAATGGATACTACATGTCCTAATTATTTGCTGCATCTAAAACCATTCCAAATTTAGTAGATTAAAATAACAAACATTATGTTCATAGGTATTGTGAATGAAGAATTGCAAATCGGGTACAGTGGGGATGGATTTTCTCTGTTCTTTGTCTAGGGCCTCAGCTGGAAATATTCCCATAGTTGAGGTTGACTTCAATGGCTGGGAACCAAGAACTTCTGAAGGCCTCTTCACTCATGTGTTTAATGTCTGATTGGGATTACTAGAAGGCTGTATTCATCTAGAATAATTGCTTGTGGCTTGTATACTTTTCTGAGCATTTTTGCTTAATTTTAAGAAGGGAGAGTCCTTGGAGCCTCGGAGAGAGTTTCAAGAAACCAAAGTAAAAATTATAGTGTTTCTTCTGCCTTAGCGTTAGAAGTCACAAATTACACCATATCCCTTAAGCTACATTGTATTGATTACAAGCAACTCATTAAGGTTACCATGATTCAACAGGAGGGGAATTAGACTGTATTCTTTGGAAGCAGCAAGGTCACTTTGCAGATCCTGTGGGCTGAGAGATTCGTCTGTGGTCACCCTTGGAAACAATCTACCACAAAATACATTGATAAGATTGACAATTCAACCCATCAATACAGATGAACCTTTCAAACGTTGTGTTGAGTTAATGAAGCCAGACATAAAAGAGTACATGCTAAATAAATCCATTTGTACACAATATATTATAACAGGTAACATCACTTTATGCTTTTACATGTAAAGTTGGTGGTTACCCATTGGGGTAGTGATTGAAAGAGAGCAGGAAAATGTTTTCTGAGGTATTGTTTATTTTAGGTTTCTTTTTTGAGTACTAGTTACAAGGTTGTGTTTAGCACGTGAAAATTCGTCAATTGTTCACTTATGGTACAAACATTTTTCTTTCTGAAGTATATGTTATACTTCAAAACAAGTTCAAGTAAAAAAACTCTTTCAATTTGTTTATATTTAGTATATGTATTCTTTGTCAGTATTTTTAGATAATTTCTAAATTTTTGTTTCATTTTTTTCTTCAGTCATTGCTTTATAGTTTATTTTTTTCGATCATTATACTCTTGCACAAAACTCTTACAAGGATGCATGCTACCTTGTTAGAAATACTTGTAAAAATAATGCTGGTGTAGTTGCTCATTATTCACACAAAATAACTTATTTCTGAAGGAAGGTCACCCCTAGAACTCTGCTTTGTTAAAAATAGTAAAATGGAAAGTTATTGAGGAAGATATGAAGAGTTATAATACATGAAGCAATTGTGATCTTGTTATTATGGTACTTATATATATTTGGAAATAGCCATTTCCCCAATAAATTTGGAAATTGCCATTTTTTCCTTCTGCTTTACTTAAAACCTACATGTAATCCATCAGCAAATCCTTTCAGATTTTGCTTTAACACATATCCAGAATCCAAGCATCCTCTACCATCTCGACTGCTACTGTTCACTTCTAATCAACCATTATCTTCCACTTAGATTTTTCAATAGCATCCTAATAAGAACCCCTGTTTTGCTTTTCAACCATTGCATTCTAATTCACACAGCAGCCTCAGTGATCTTTTAAATCTGTCAGATCAGGTAGATCATTATTGCTCTTCTGCAACTCATCCTCCAATGGCTGTGATCTCAGAATAAAAGTCGAAGTTCTCACCAACTCATACAAAACGCCCTACAATCCTTCAGCTCCTTCTGTTCTAACTTGCTTGTGTTACTGAGCTACCTGGCCTTCCTGCTTTTATCAAAAAGTCAGGCAAGTTCTCACCTTGAGTCTCTGTATTTGCATTTTCCTCCACCTAAACTTCTTTTCCCCTTGATCTCTGGATGCCCTGTTTTTTCACTTCTTTCTGATGTTTGCTCAAATTCCACCTTTTCTTTGAGATTATGTCCTAATCACTCCATTTAACATTTCAGTCCTTTTTTCTGTCTCCATCATTCCCATCTTCAAATTTCCCAGCTTATTACATCCAAAGCACTTATCAGTTTTACATAGTTGCTATTTTTCATGTGTCTCAATATTATAAGTCTTCTCTACCTTACTCTCACCCTTAACATAGTGAGTTCTGGCTCCATAAGAATGGGGTGGGTGGGAGTTTGGAGGGTTGAGGTGGAGAGAGTGGTGGTGGTGGTGGTGGTGTGTGTGTGTGTGTGTGTGTGTGTCCATCCAGGGGTTTTATGCTTTCTGTTTTCTCTTTCTGAAACAACTTTATACCATTGCTTTTAACCTTCATTTTTAAACTTAAATGTTGTCTCCTTAGGAAATTTTTTTCTAATCGGTCAAGAAAAAGTAGTCAGGGCTTCCACCTATTAGTCTCTATCATATTTCCCTGTTCATTTCTTTCATAGAACTTTAGTTATCTTGTTCATTTAATTATTGACTTGTTTTCCTTCTGAACTAGAATATAATCTCAGTGAGGAGAAGACCTCATTAGAAAATTAATGTGTGTAATAGACAGTAGATTTTACCTGGACATTGGCCTTTTTTTTTTTCTGACAATTTTTCTCTATAGGTAAAGCTTATATTTGTCCTCTTAATAAAAAAAATATTTTTATTACTTCTGTAAAGATAACTAGAGAACAGTTTACTAATATTTTTATTTGCCAACATGTAAACTTTTCCATTTCTACTTGTGGGAGTATTCCATTTTTTTCCAATTACCATATTTTTTTTTCATAGAAGGAGGGAAGTTTCCTTCATTGATAGGTTCAGGGAAGAGCCTGATAAATCTGATGGTAATCCATAAGTCAATTAACTACAAAAATTTTTTTGGCTCCAGGGTTGGTGTATGACTGACTCTAAGACAAAGAGGTGAAATAGAGGTTTAGTGGGCGCTGAAGATAAAGAAGTTTTCTATTTCCTAAAGTAAACCACCAGTTATATTATTATTCATTGTGTTGATTTTGTGTTATGTGATTGTGACTCTTTGTACATTCTATAGTTATTTTTTTCTCATGAGGCCTCTCTCACCTTAGGGATGAAGATAGATGAATTTATTGTCAGGGAAACTGGAAAGGTATAGAATAGATCAACTGGATTTAGCTAGATTGGATCAGCTGTATCTCTGGACTTCTAGTAGTGTGAGCAAATATATTTGCTTATCTTATCCATTATAGTCAGCTCTTCTATACTTGCAGCCAAAAGCAGCCTAACTGAAATTCAGAGTTTTGATTCTCTTATTTATTTTAACAGCACTTTCTACTATTGTACTCAGTTGGAAGATTCTGTATATCATCTGTTGCTTTGGACATGTTGACTTACAGTACATGTCATTGTAGCTGTTTGAAGAGGCATTTCATGGTAGAGAGCTTGTGCCTATTATCTTCACACTGCTTTGAATACAGATAATATTTTACCTGAGCTTTCAAACATGAGACCCTACTTCCTGTCATTATTACTGTTATTGATTAGTTTAGTGTCTTCCAACAACTGAAATCAATTATGAGTCACTCCACAGACTGTACACTGATGGGAGTTTCTTTCAGGTAGTAACAGACCAATTTCAAAGTTTGTCTGCCTCTTTCAAAGTTGTATAATCTTTCATCAGTTAATATTGATTCATTTTCAGTCAGGTTGGAAATGTTTTACAGAGTAACTCTCAGTATAACTAACCAGTCTTACAAGTCAGTAATATCTAAACTTTCCTGACAGTATACAGTACTTCCAGATGAGTTGAAATTTTTATCTCATATTATTTTTTATATGTTATGTTATCTTTGTAAGCATATAGAGAAAGTACTAATATTCTCTTTTGAAATAAATAAGTCTATAAACAAAAGCATATAATAATTTTGCTGATTTCATGGTAGGTTCAATTTATTTAAGAACATGGAAAACTTACAAATATATGGCATAATATTTTCCTCTCTGTTATTTTCCTTCTGTTTTAGAGTCTCCAAAAAATCCTATGCTACTGATTTTTAGGTTACATATACATAAAAATATATTTGAAAATATTGTGGTTATTATTTTATTTATGGAAAACAATATTTTTCCTGGTTACAATTTTGAAATGTATAACTCAATCACAATAAAATGACTTCTTTAAAAGAATGACTAATACAAAACACTTTCATATTTAACATGTTATATATGTAAGAACTAAAATTTAGATGAATAACATGGATATGTTATTAAAAATAGAAAAGTGTATTTGAATTTATACCTTTTTTTCTGATTGCTAGATCAGTCCTATACCATAATCTCTCAAAATAACTTATTACATTACCATCTACAAAATATACTCTTAATTTAACAAAAAGGTTTTTTTCTGTTCAACACCAGTTTGTTACTCTTAAATAAAACGTGTTAGACTACTGTCAAAATATTTTTTAAAAACTAAGCTATCATCTTACAATAATGCTTATCTGTGGAAATATAACTATGCCTTACTATATTACCATTTAGGCTCATTTTAAGTGCATTGGCATTTCTTTCTTTATTGTGCTAAGTTTCTATTATAAGAATTTAGTGAAACTTAGTACATAATCAAGAGTAGGGAATTGTACTTGATATTGTTAAAACATTATCTGTCTGAAATAACAACCTTAATGATTCAATGCTTGAGCCTAGAACAAAATAAATGTTGAATCCAATATTTAAAATCATAGCCCCAAATCTCCAAGTCCAGTTGTTTTTAGAAGTTAATTTTTATAACCAGTTAGAAGGAAATAACACTATCTTTCACAAACTCTTCCAAAGAAAACATTTCCAAATTTGCTATATAAAATTTCTACACCAAAACCTTTCAAGAATATTATAAGACACTGAAATTATAGACAATATATCCGTGAATGGAGATACAAATATTTTAAAGAAAAAATTGGCCAAGTGAATTCAGTGATATATGATAAAAGGAAAGAGCAAAGAAGTTTATGCCAGAAATGAAAAAGATATTTCATATTTGAAGGTTCAACAATGTAAGCTGTAACATTAAGAGAAAAAAATTAAATATTTTATGATTACCTAGATAAATGCAGAAAAATAACTTGATAAAAATTAGCATCAGTTTATGATAAAATAAATATTAATAAATTAGGAATAAAATGGACTTTTTAATTCTGAAAATTCATTTTTACAAAACACCCAGCAGAGCCATCATACTAAATGGTGAAATACTGTAAGCTTTCCTCTTGAAATAAGGAATGGGACAAAGACACCCACTATCAACCTTTTTGTTGAGCAGAGCATTGTAATGGTGGCCCTAACCAGTACAAAAAGATGAGAAGAATAAATAAAATACAACTGTCATTATTCACAAATGGCAGTATATGTCCTATAATCTATAGACAGTCTATGAAATGTTTAAGGATTTGTTTTTACAACAACACTGATTACAAAATTGGATATACAAAAAATAAATTTGTTTCTATATACTACCAACATAAGTAGATTTTTTTCAAAATTAGACTACATTAAAATTGTCAACAGCCTGTGACTTATCAAGCATGATAAGTCTGAAGTCTTTCAATGAAAACTGTAAAAGAATGTTAAAAAGGTTTAAGAAGTTCTAAGTAAATGGATGAATATGCCATGTTCGTGGATTGCAAGATTAATTTGGTAGGAGTGTCAATTCTCTTCAAATTTATCTATGGGTTTGAAAGAACCATAACAGTTTTGTTTGTTAGTTTGTTTCATGGAAATTAACAAGTTGATTATAACATCTATTTGGAATATCAAAGGGTGAAAAATTCCAAAACAATCTTAGAGAATAATATCTGAAGGATTTCAGCTACCAGATATCTGGACTTATTATAAGGAGAAATGAAACAGTGAGATATTGGCACAAAGATAAACCAATACACAAATGAAACACAATTCAACATTCAGAGAGAGACACATTCATATATGGTTCCTTGATGTATGACAAAAAATAACACCAATGTATAGTCAAGAAATTATGATATTTTCAATAAACGGTATAGAATCAAATGAATTTTCATATGAAAAAAATTTAACCCTTTCTTCAAAACATATAAGTACCGTTTATACTGATAAATTGTATTTCTAAATGTGAATGGTTAAATTAAAAAAAATAGAAATATAACTTTATGAGCTTAGAGTAGAAAAATAGTTCCTAAAACAAACACAAAATCTAACCATAGAGGAATACTATAAGTTTGATTACATTAAATTTAAGAATTTCATGTTACCAAAGGGTACAATTAAGAGCATGCAAATACTTTGGACAGGGTGTGCAAAGGTGTTTACTATAGCTATATCTAGCAATTCTCAAAATACAAATAACATATGTGAAGAATATGAGAAGAGTTATAAATTAATAAGCAAAAGATAGACAACCAAATGGGAAAAAAAGACAAAAGACTTGATCCGATACTTCATGAAAGAGTTTTTAAGATTTTTTAAAAAGTCACTTGAGTGGGAGCTTGAAAGGAGATAGAAAGGATAAATAAAATCTGATTCTAGATAAGTAGGAAGAGGCAGGACAAAACCTTCGGAAATGGTGAAAGAGTTGTCCTTAGATGAGAGGAAGAAGAGGCTCTGGATTGCAAGAGGGAATCAGGGAAGCAGGTGAAACTCAGTTTCTAAGACTGGTGCGTAGATGCTGTTCAGAAAGCTCATGTTGAAGAGTTCTTCTTTTCTTTGTAAAGAGAGGAATGTCAGAATTAGTGGAGCATGAAAGTTTGAGGAGAGTGGAGATCTCAATGTGGAAAACCAAGAATAAGTTGAACAGAACTTAGTAGAAATTTGAGTAAATACTTATAGTCAATCTGAAGTTGGCAGTCTTGAATTCATTTCTAAATTAGTTCTAGAATCAATTTGCTGTATTTTGTGAACTGAACTCTCAATGGAGTTTTCCCTAATTCTCACCTTCTATTTTAATTACTTCCAATCTGTGTGTAGCATGTCTAATTCCTTTGAAAATTTTCTACCTAATTAGCTTTGATTCTGTCAAGATTGATTTTGCTAAAAAAAAAAAAAGCATGGCTTCTAACAGGCTATAAAAGTATATTAATTTCCCTCATATAACAAAAGTTCTGGAGATAAAGACTTGCATTCCTTCAGTAGTGCAATAATATTAGGGCTCTGAGTTGGTGTCTGTGCAATTTTTTTGCTGTTTCTTTCATGGTGAGAAGATGAATTCTGCAGTCCCAAATACTGTTTGTTTTCTCACTTATATGAGTAAGCAAGAAAGAAGAGAAAGGAGAGCAAAAGTGTTTTCCTATTATCAAAAAGAAAAAAAAAACATTCCCAGAAGTGCCCTTCTCCAGGCTGGCTCAACCTCCATATTGCTTCATCTTCTGGTGCTACTTCCAACTAAAAAAATATTTTGTTAGTAAGAAATTGAGAGGAAAGTATACTAGGTAACTATCTATAATATTTGCTATAGTTCACCATTCAATAGCACTCTTGTCAATGGCTTAAGTTTTCTTGCCCTTCTGTCACTTTGTCATATCCATATGTAAAAACTCCAAAGCTGGACATTTGTGAAACATTGAGGAGGTTGCAATCAGAAATTGCATGCTTGACTTGCAATATTTTTAAATATAGAGAAATGACAATGCACAAGATCTGTTCATGAGAGCTAGTAGGTAAAGTAAAGTGGAAATAAAAGTCATAGGTGATGAGTAGGTCAAGGATTTAAAGATCAAACTAAATAGCACACTGATTTCCAGACAGAAAAAGACACACAAAAATTTAAATGGAATTTTACCTTTTTCTCTTTTAAAAAGTGCTTATTTATTTATTAAATTTATTAGGATAACATTGGTTAGAAAAATCATATAGGTTTCAAGTATAGAATTCTGTAACACATCATCTATATATCACATTGTGTCCCCACCACCCAGAGTCAGTTCTTCTTGCATCACCATATATTTGATCTCTTTTCCTTCTTCTACCATCTTCCCTCGCTCCTTGCCCTCTGTTAACCACTAAACTGTTGGCTGTGTCTATGAGTTTTTGTTTCTTTGTTTGTTTGTCTTGTTCATTTGTTGCTTTCAGTTTTATATCCCACATATGAGTGAAGTCATATGGTTCTTGACATTTTCTGTCTGACTTCTTTTGCTTAGCATAATAATCTCAAGATCCATCCATGTTGTTGCAAATGGCAGTATTTCATCTTTTCGTATGGCCAAATAGTATTCCATTGTGTATATTTACCACATCTTCTTTATCTGATCATCTATCAAAAGACACTTTGGTTGTTTCCATGTCTTGGCCACAATAAACAATGCTGCAATAAACATTGGGGTACTTATATCTTTATGGATAAATGTTTTCAGATTTTGGGGATAGATACCCAGGAAAGGGATTGCAGGGTCATATGGTAATTCTAGTCTTAACTTTTTGAGGAACTTTCATACTATTTTCCAAAGCAGCTATACCATTTTACATTCTCACCAACTGTGTATGAGAGTTCGTCCTTTTTCTCTACAGCCTCTCCAATAAAAAAGTAATTCTTACACATTTAGAAAACTAGAAATGTACAAAAAAGAAAGAACTTGAAATTAAAGAAGATTTATTTATTTTGAATAATGTATTTCTTACTCTAGGCACAATTCATATAACTATAACTCTTCAAACTGCATACAGTATAGGAGATATATGTGCATTAATGCAGAAAAGGTTATAAATTTCAGTTTTTAAACCAGAAAAATATATCATGTACTCTTTTCCCATCAGATTTAATTCAATATCAAAATTAATAATAAACCACTAATGTGTGTAAGAAAATCCAACAGAAATCTCATTATCCTCATAACAACTACATCTTGTACTTTCTACAATGTTTTTATACTGAATCTTTCAAACTTGAAGAAGATATATAGAATAATATAACACATATCTATGTGTCTATTTCCCCAAACACGTTTCCATGCTTTTTCTTCAAAAGTAATAACTATCCCCCGTTTTCCACTTATTTCCCTTGCCTACCTTTTTAGTGATTTTAAATAAATAAATATGTTCAAATCGTTTAGTTATATTTTACACCAGTATGATATTATGCTGTACAAAGCTATCTTCAGATTCATTTTTATCACTTATTCATGTAAGTTTTATCCATATTGATACCTAAAAAATGAAATTGATTTTTTTCATGGTAGAATATAAAATATTTGCTACTTTCCCAGTGGGAAAATTGTTTATGTCCTAGTGATGTCAGGACTGGTCATAAGATTCGTTTTAGGCAATGCGATGTGGAGGGAAGTGATGGGTATCAATAGCATGTTTTTGTGATTTCTTTCCCCTTCCCACAAAAACCTTCATGAACCATATTGGGACATCTCTGTCTATTTATTGCCAGAGCGCAAAGGTTAGAAACAGAACAGTGGCTAGTCTATGATGTAGTGTGAGAGAATAATAAACTTCGTTATAAACTACTGGGATCATTTGTTACTGCAGAATAATTTAGCTTAAGCTGACTAATGTAATTTAGTTTTATTGCTAGTGAATATTTTATTGTGTAAATAGACCTAAAATTTTTATCTATTTTTTGGTTGATTGTTACTGACTGAATTGTGTTCCCCCACACCCAGTTTCATATGTTGAAGTCCTTGTCCTATAGTGACTGTATTTAGGGACAGACCTTTTAAATAAGTAATTAAGGTTAAATGAGGTCATGAGGGTTGGGACTTAATGCAATAGGACTGGTGTCCTTATAAAACAGGAAGAGACTTCAGGGATTCAGGGGAACAGAAAAAAGGCCATGTGAGGATATAGTGAGAGGCAGCCATCTGCAAGCCAAGGCGAGAGAAACCTCAGGAGAAACAAGAGCTGCTCACATTTTGATCTTGGATTTTCAGCCTCCAGAGCTGTGAGAAAATTTCTGCTGTTTTAAGCCACCCAGTCTGTGGTATTTTGTTATTGTAATTTTAAGAATTATATTCTAGTACAAACACTGCTATAATAAACATACTTGTTCATATTTCTTTCTGTACAAATTTGAGACTATCACATAAACTAAGAGTAAAAAATAACTAGATCAATAGAAGCCATGTTTTCAACCTAGATTTTGGTGAACTGCTTTGCTTTTTTATACTCTTATCAGATTAAATGAGAATTCTCATGTTCCACAGCATTACCACTATTTGGACTATGGATAGCTTTTCACAAATATGTAGTCACTCCTAGATTTTAGTTCAGCTCATTGAGGGTAGCAGATATGCCAAACATTATATTGAGTTGTCGGGAAAGTCCTGACACATTTTTGCATTGAAAACCATAGAAAAATACGTCATGACTTTCCCGACGATCCCATAGTATGTCTATTAACACGTATGTAATGAACATTTCTGGTGAATACTTTTTATTCTCTGAGGATGATTTTAACATACGCTTATTGTCAAACTAGAGAAAACGTAATTACCAGATAAGAGTTTGAACAACTCTCATATTAACTATTAAAATAACATCAAGCCTGAGCATTTTGTACTTTTATTTCAAATTTATCTGTTGAAGAAACAGAGGATATTCACTTCACGTACTTGATAAATTGTTAACCCTTGATCATCAATACAAGTATCTTTCCTTCTGAATACTAGATATGTACTTATTCTATTCAAAATATAGCAGTTATTTCAAGGTAAATGCTAAATAACCTGATCTTACATGATATTCACCAGGAATAATTTTCTCTTTTTACATACAATGTTGCTTTAGAAAGACTATTGAAAACACCAATAAAAAATTATGGTTTACATAGTTTCATTACAGAGACAATGAAATAGTCTAAACCAGAAAAACCTCATTTCCAATATTTTTATTCCAAACTTTCAACTGCAATAATAATTCCCAAAATAAATCAGGTGGTTTCTACTTTCCCCTCCATCAAGCTGGTTTGGTACTCCGTGACCTGAACGTTAATGCTCCTGCACATCTGGTGCAATTACACGTTTCTGTCTTCCCATTATTTAGTGTGAACAAAAAGGTCCAAACTAGTGCATCAGGCAAGGACAAAAAGTGATTTCCAATGCATAGCGCATAACAACAACAAAAATGTAATTTAATTCACAGAATGTTTTTTAATAACAACATAATTTATGGTAGAGTTTGCTTCACAGAAATAAAATAAAATTAGAAAAAAAATTCAGAAAAACAAATCTTTGTTTTCTGTACACAGGATACTTATACAATCCTGGATAACTAATGTATGCTTTTTAAAATTAGCACAGCCCTGAAAACAGAAACTGAAGAATTGGCACCAGTTAACACCTACAAATTAAAAAATGGCAGTAAAATTTAACTAAGCTGAAATACCTCAGCACTTGTAAACACCTCAAGTCAAAATTTACCTTGCAGTTTCACATCTAACAATTATTTATGGTTGGAACTAAACCTCTGAAATATAGGATCAGAAACAGAAACACCACAGGACATTTTAAAACAGGCATTACTTCATCATGTGATAGAATCAGGGATAAAATTGTTGAAGCCAGGAAAAAGGAACCCATTAAGCAACCTAAGGAGATTCCAGTGGAAATGTGCACCAATTAATCTTAATAAAATTTATCCAATAGCAATGCAATATAAAGTAGTATACCCTTCATGTGACCCAAAAGAAACATAATTTATAGTCTGAAGTTTATTAAAATTCAGGAGTCCAAATACAAGAGAAAGAGCAAAAGTAATAAAAAATATCAAAAGAACAATGAAAATTTAAGCTGACTTTATATCTACATATTGTTTTGTTATTTTGACTAAATAATGTGCATGTGACTATTATCTTGCTTTCGATGCAGAAAGGAGTTGTAATTATTAGCTTTTCCCAACTCTGTCCGGGTCAAATAAAAAAAACACAGTTTCACAATATTGTGTATTTTGCTAAAATGGCTACTAAACAGTCAGTAATCTAATAATTACTGAACACGCAAAGTGTAAAACATATATTAAATTATTTAGAAAATAAAATGAAATATAATCAAATATAATCACTGACTATGCCCTCAAAGCTTCAGTAGAATAGTTGGCAAGATAAAATATGTATTTACATATAAATTTGATTTTGTTCTATACAATAGAGTATAGACTGTAAATATTTTTTTTAGTCTTCTTCAAAATAAGCTGAGTTAATTTACTAGGTTTTTTGATAATCTGGATTATAGATAAATTTATATACATTTCAGAAAGAGGAAGATAGAGAAATCATTTAAAAACTTTCAGATTATGTACATGTGAGTGGAAGCACCATGGACTAGTTTAGTGAGAGTGTCTGTAATAAATAAGATTCAGCTTAACTAAAAGAATAATCAATTGAAATCATTAGCAAAAGTCTGAGGGTAAAAATTATAATGAAGATAACTGATTTTTTTTTAATTTCTGAGAGGATATTAACACAAATAAGGTTTTGATTAAGATGATTCAGTCAACAAAACAACTAGTTTCCCCCTCAATTCTCAAAATTAAAATATTGACAATTTAACAGAATTTAATCAACTAATCAACCTGAGAAATTCTTCCTTTGAAAATATATTTGATTAAAATTATGTCCAGTATTAAGCATATCTTAAAATAGCCAAAAGCTTTTGAAAGTTTAAGAAAGGAGATCACAACAAAGGCCATGCCTAGAGATTTCAATTTTCAATTTATATATAAAACAGTAATAGAGGAACAGATATAGGTAAAGTCATGGGGAGGGTTAAGTTGCCCAAGGGGAAACATAACTGCTTCAGACAGTTTAAGATATGCAGTTAGATTGGAGGTCATCAATGACTTCTCACATAGCAGTTTCAGTGGCCCAGAAGGGTGCTGAGAAGATTGTCAAAAGACATATAGATTTCTTTATTTGTTTGTCTTGTTCCTTTGTTGCTTTCAGTTAATAAACTTAAAAAAAAAAAGAGGAACAAGACAAACAAAAAAACAAAAACTCATAAAAATAAAGACATATAAATTGAGGACCTAGCACATTGCTTGAATCAACCTTTTAAAACCTTTTTGAGAAGAAGAAAGATGGAAAATGTTTAGGGAATGAGTTAAAATTTGTTCACTTTTCAGTTAATATCTGAGCATAAGTGTAATTGTTTTTCTTTATAAGTAAATAAACATATTAAACTTTTTCAAAGTCATGGTTACTAGTAGGAATTAGAGCGCCTATCCTTGATAATAGTATAATAGTATTTCAGCTAGACATTATTTTACAAACTATCCTCTTAAATTTCTTATTTGATTCCCCCCATAGAATATAACTGTAAGAGGCAGGGTTTTGTCTGTTCACTTCATCATGATGTCCCCAGTGATGAATTCATGTAAGCACAGAATAGATTTTTTTTTTAGTAAGTGAAGTATAAATTCTATGATATGTTCACAATCACATAGTGTTTCTAATTTTCAATATTATTTATAAATAATTTTCTAATCAGATATGTTGTAATAAAGCAAAATGATACAATCCCAAAACCATTAAAATCATTTTCTGTATTTCCTTCAAGGCTTTGATGTTATTCTGTATATAGAATTCAATATAATTTAGGTCTCTGTGAATTAGTAAGATTGTACTAGGTTTTGATGAGGCACCAGACAACCAAAAAATGCCAACAGGTTAACATGGTCAAATTTTATATATCATTAATGCTCTAGTCATGTGTGTGTGTGTGTGTGTGTGTGTGTGTGTGTGTGTGTGTGTGTCCAAGGTCATTGTGGTAGAGGAAAGTGGCTATACTAGTTTTTAAACCTCCCACCTGTAACTGAAATAACTTAATACCTGCTAAGTTACTTTGGTTTGCATTTTATTCGCCAGAGCAAGGTTGTGACAAAAATTACTAACCATTGTCACCCCAAGAAACTTTAATTAAAAAAAAGGGGGGGATAAAGTGCAAAGCTACCATTTATCTGAAATGTAAAGACCTGAAATTATTTTGTAAACAGTAATATTGACTGCCTAGCACTTTCAGTTTACTGCTTGTGGCATTTGCCCTAATAATAGAAAGCAGAAAAGAAAATTGGTTTTGCGTTACGCAAACATGATTGAAAAGTACTAGCAACAATTCAGTCATCAAGGCAGACTCAAAATGTAATTTACAAAAATATTATGATTTAATTTCGATCATTAATTAGAAATTGAGAGAATAAAAGGAATTAAATATCAAAAAGGCATAACATTCAAGTTTCATGTAGTATGTGCCATAATAGCAAATAATGTTCAACAGTAATCTAATGGCTGACAATTATAAATGTGGTAATAGTGATGATATTGGAGGTATATCTTAAATTTTTTTGAAGACTCTTATATGAAGCAAGAAGCCATGATGGCACTTGCAGTTGAGATTAAGGTGTTTCATTTCAGTAGGAACACTACGATTTTAGCAACAAAAGGTCCATATCTGTGAGTCCAAGAAAGAAAAAAAATAATTTAAATAATTGCTTATTTTAGTTTTAATGATAACTTTTAATGCTCTAATGTTATTCATCATAAAAATATATTGAAAGAAAAACGTTTTTCACTGAGAGTTTTAGAAAGAGAATAGTCTGTTCAGACCGTTTTCAGGAAAAAGCAGTATCAATTCAAATGGGTAAACACAAAAGATCAATTATCATCTTAGATCCAATTGAAAATTATATGATATCATTATCTTCTTCAGATGTCTCCCCCTATTTTGAATTTTTATGCTATCTTTACAAATATTAAAGCACAGAGCTTCAGTGCCTTGCCTGGAAATCATGATGGGTAACTGAAACAGGAAATTTTTCTTAAGTGAGTCATCATTCAAAAAGGATGTATATTGAAATTCATCTAAATGTTTTTGCAGTTTTCCAGTTTTAGGTAACAATCATCATTACTGTTAAATACTATATATTTCCTAATTTGATTTAAAATAGTGTTTCCCTGCATTGTATCGAGTTAGACATAAAATTCAGTTAGCATACCTTTTTCTTTTTTCTCTCTTATTTTCCTCTCATAAATTTAGCAGATAAATGTTTCAAATTCCAATTTTCAGTGAATATTTTATAATAGATATCGTTCATAACATAAATTCTAATGTAATTTTTAAAAGAAATTGGAATCTAACCCAATTCCTCCACTATTATTTATATACTTTTTTAATAATATGAGCTAACATTATTCTTACTGAAGACAAGTCGAAATCTTCAAATGATTAGAAAATCTTTAAGGAAAATGGCTAATTTACATAGTATAATAAAAATGCTATTCAATAGTTAAACTTATTAATAGATTTGACATGACAGATTTCTTAAAGTTGTCAAAGAAAACCAATTACAGAATTTTGAGACTATAGAAACAAATTATTACTAATTAGTTTATGCAAATAAAAAATTTGCAAGACATCCTGAATAAATTAATAAAGAGAAGTCAATAATCTTCATTATAATATACTTAAAGTTCTCAACAGTGAGAATATTATGAGGGAGTATTCTAAATTACCTATTATCTAAAATAAAATTACATTTTATTTTCCATCTATCCAATCAATAACCTTGGTCTCTGGTTTGGAGTGCAGACTTCAGCAGAGGAGAGTGGATATAGTAACTGTGAGAAGGCACACACTGGATTGAGCAGACATTTTGGGTTAGTTTTATCCCTTGCTTTATGCTAATCTGTTATTTTATTAATCATCCTTATGCCTCTGAAAGATTTACCTTCAAGATATATATATATATATATATATATATATATATATATGCACTTTATTTATTTTGTGAACACCAAACCATAGATAAATCAGGTTTCCATGACCTACAAAGGAATCAAGTTTGTTGACTTTATAATATTCTGAAAAAACATACTATAAACTAATTTGACTATTGCTGAATAATTCCTCCTTCCTTCTTTATATACTGACTTCTACAAATGTTGTCATTTTATACTTATGTATAAATCATATTGAAATCATAAGGTATGACTTGGAGTCTTAGATACAAGTGACTAATGTACTTTTTCATTTATTGATTAGAGTATTTTAATAATAAATTCCTACTGAAATTCCTTAGGATGATTACATTGGATGATGTATCTTTGAAAGCTATAAAGAGGCATATGTATGTTTGACCATATGATCACTCATAATGTTAATAATTGTCTGAAATTTATGATTCATCATAGTAGTTCCTACCAAATATGGGAAAAAGACAATAATGTGTGCTTAGATGGTTATCAGGAAATAATCAATTATTAATTCAGATTGGTAAACAGAAAAGATCAGTTATCAACTTAGGTCAAAAGTAAAAATAAAGCTTCATTTAAACCTTCTTCATATTGCTTCTCTTGATCTTTTATGCTATTGCTCTAAATTTTAACACTGATGTGATGGATGGGTTCAAGAGGCTACTCTTTTGGTTTGCTTACTTGCATTTTTTTCTGAATTATTTCTTGAATTATTCTCATCATGCCTTTAAAAATATATAACTAATGAGTCTATGTTAGATTTTGTTCATCTTCTCCAACACTGTATTTGGCAAGTTGTCAGAGAAAAACTTAATCTCGTCATCTTATAATCACATTACCCAGAGAGCATTTTATAGCTCTGGTAGCTTTCAAGATATGTTATATGATATTTTATCAATAGACTCTTGGTAAGATTAATGATTGAAAAGTGTTAGGTTTGAACACCTATTGACCTTGTAGGAACATAAATAAGGTGACAGTTTAATGGACAGTTGTGAACTTTCAGGTGATTTGTACCTGTGGATTAGAAAGATGCTTTCAGAAAAGTTATGTATGAAGAAGTTGCCTTCAGCAAAATCACTTATAAGTGTATTAAGAAGATGGTTTCCTTCTGCTATCTATGGATTTTTAAAAAATTTTAATAGATGGTCTGTCACTTAAAGAATAGATTTTTATTGTCTCATCCCTTCCCCTCTCCTTCATCCCCACCCCCTCCCAACTAACAACCCTCAGTTCTTCCTCTGTGTCTCTGAGACTATCTCCAT
>NW_017731939.1:592881-602368 GCF_001890085.2 Hipposideros armiger
GAGGGCAGTGGATGGGGGGTGGGGGGTTGTTACTTTGTGAGGGTGAAAAGGGTAACTATTGCATTGTTCTGTACACCTGAAACTAACAATAAATAAATAAATTAAAAAAAAAAGAAAAAAAAAGAATAGATTTTTAGTAATACATTATTTCAAAAAAATTAGATTAGTATAAAAGGATAAGAACTAACATTAATCTTACTAAAATTCCCACAACAAACAAATAAGACTATTCTTATTCTTACTATAAATGTATGAAACTGAGGGTTAAAGAGGTAAGAGATGTGCTTAGGATTAAAAAGGCAGAAGGTAGTAAAGTATATCCCACTTTCAGTAAGTAGGCAGCAGATACTCCATTTGTATTCATAGTTACACTAAGCTTACTCTGATATTGTGTTTTTCATAATTCATTATCAGGCTTACTCTGATATTCTATTGCTTCATAATTCCTTATCGGGCTTCCTCTGACATTCTGTTCCTCATAATTTCTTATCAGAACCTCTTACAATTGCTCTTGACAGTGTATCTAGAATATATAATTAGTTACATCCTTTAATATTCCTTAGAAGGGTTAGTTTCCTTAGAATACCCAACTCATTTTTTTCATGAACTAGTTCTTTTATAATAGCCAGAAAGTTTATTTCATTTTTTCCCCCCTGGAACGCCTATAATTTTATTCTTTTTTCTTATGGAATTTTATCTTAAAGTAGCATACGTTTATTCTTGAAAGTCTTATTGATTACACTATCATACAACTCTAAACAAAAAAATATGTAAATTTAAATGTATTTTAATTATTTCCTGTGGTCATAGTGCCAAATATTCAAACAATTATTCAAAAGTTAGTTATCTTTATAATCATTATTAGAGCAAAGTAGTTCACAATAAAAATATTAATATATATTACTATTAATCATATAATTTTATTAACAATATATCTTATAAAGTTTACAAAGCTAGTTTTCTTCATATGACTCATTTGAATAAATTAAGTTTCTTATTGCTAATCTGAGAATAATAAATTACACTAATTTATTCAATTATTCTCATTTAATCAATTCTAATCCTATTTTTCATATTTATAGATGTAAGTGTTGGGAAAATCTGCACATGTATAATACATGTATAGATGGAACTGGGAAATTATTTAAACTCATTCTTTGAATTTAAAACTTTGTAATCATAGGTCATACATTAATAATGGCCTACTATATAATTACTGTCAATAATCAATTGACTGACAAGTTGTTTAGATCTCCCTCTCCACTATGGTAAAGGAACAAATTGAAATCAGCTCTCTTACAAGAGGGTTTGATACCCAGACATTGCTTATCTTTCACACAGAGCAGTGGTTCTCAACAGAGCAATATTTTGCAACCCTAAGGATTTGGGGCAATGTCTGGGGACTTTTCGGATTGTCACATCTGGTCAGAAGAAATGCAACTGGCATATATTGTGTAGAGGTCATGGATGCTGCTAAAAACCCTACAATTATAGGACAGTTCCACACAACAACAAAAAATTATATGGCCCATATTTTCAATAATACAAATGCTGAGAAATCTTGCTCTAGAGGGATATTTTATTGGTGAAGCTATAATTAAGTGATGTTGGGGTATACACGTTTTGCTATGAGTTTGTTATCTGAATACACATTCTTCACTACATCTTTCTGAGGATCTTTTTGCTCTCTCAGGACACTTCCGTAAGAGCAATGCATTTTTTGAGAATGGAGAGGGTATGGAAAAACAAGACCATTAAATTAAAACTGTCATCACACTTGCTGCCCTACTCAAAAAAATGTCTGAATTCAGGACATACCACTATAGGTCAAAGATCCAATTTTAATGTAAATGGAATGCTTTTCCATAACAGAAATATCTCTGAGACAAGGAAAGCTATGCAGCCTGAAGAGGTGTATGCTGCCTTGATCAAAGTGACTTTGATCAGTATTTCAAATTGTCTTTTTCTTTGATGCTTTGGAAGTTTAACACCTTAAGAGACGATACTAAAATTCAAAATGGGTGGAAATATTTTCCTTTTTTTAAGTGGAAGAGGTAAAGGAAAACCTCACAATTTCTTGACCAAAGACATATACTTGGCAGATGGGTTTTAGGCAGGGGAATTCATGTAAGCTGAGGATGTAGCAACTAATTTTCTTTAAAGCTGTCCTTGTCATTTTTTGTGTGAATGAATAATAGATATAACTCTATATCTATAGTAGGTTTCATCCTTTTTATTTCTCTGGGAGTTGCCTGTTCACCGGTCTTTCATGGTAAACGTTACTTTTCCTAATGAATTTTTCAGTGAAGCATAAGATTAAGAAAATTATGAAGTCTACGACCATACCACCCTGTTCACGCCTGATCTCATCTGATCTCGGAAGAAAATTATGAACATCATAAATAGCTATTCAAATTTTCACATATTTGTAACCAATACTGGATCAAGAGAAGAACAGTATAGCATACCAGAAGGTGGATCTTTTCATTAAATGTAGGTCTTCTCAGCATTTTTTTCTAGTTTGCAGCATATCAATCTTGCACATCTTTGTTTACTTTTGTTCCTAAGTGTTTGATTTTTGATACATTGTAATGGACACTTAAACATTTTTCATTTTATATTACTTTTCTACTAGTAGATAGACTTAAAAATTAGTTTTATAGATTTACCTTGTATCCCCACCTTGTCTTATTCACCTATAAATTATATTGTAATATAGACTCTCTTAGATTTTTCTACATTCACATCATATAAGGATAATCACCATTGAGAGAAAGGCCCAAACAAAATATTGAAATGAAGCATGGAGTAAAAAATAGTGGAAAATACAAAATAGAGAGGAGAGATAATGAGGATAGAGTGAAAAAGTCTAACATAATTCTACTTGGATAAAAAAGAGGTAAGAGAATATAAGAAAGAAGCAACTTAAAGCCACATTTTAGGGAAAAAAGTATCAAAGACAACAAAATAATCTTTAAAATAGCCAGGGAAAGGGCCGGCCGAGTGGCGCGATGGTTAAGAACTGGCTTGGGATGCCAGAGGGCCCCGGTTCGGATCCCACATATGAGGGCCAGTGACACTGCCCTCCACAGCTAAGATGCTGAACAACAGCTCAACCTGGAGCTGGGCTGCCGTGAGTTGCTGGCGACAGCAGGTGGGTTGCCATGGGCTACCGTGTGTAGCCAGCAGCCAGCATGAGTGGCCAGCAGCTGCAGTGAGTGGCCGTCCAGAAGCCTGCGACTGATCTGCCTCGCCCAGGAAGAGCGCAATGATGGTGCCAACTTGGGCCAGTGAAGCAACGTCCTCCACAACTAGACTGAAGAACAAAAGGACAGCAAGTTGTCTGTTCCCCTTCCCCCAATTCCCCAATAAAAATCTTTATAAAAAATGGATTTAAAAAAAAAAAAAACAGCAAGGGAAAAAGATAGATTACTTTTAAAGTAGTAGCAATAATGAAAATATATTATTCAACTCGACAATGGAACACAGAAGACAATGAAATGGATTCTTTATGTTGAAATATAATGTGACAGCCCATAATTTTATACAGAGTAAATAAATATAACTTGGAAGTAAATATATATATATATATATATATATATATATATATATATATATATATATATATACACACACATATATATATATATATATACACATATATATATATTTTAAAGATTTTATTGGGTAATTGGGGGAGGGGAACAGGCAAGTTGCTGTCCTTTTGTTCTTTAGTCTAGTTGTGGAGGACGTCACTTCACTGGCCCATGTTGGTATTATCTTTGCGTTCTTTCCGGGTGAGGCAGTCACTCGCTGGCCATTGGACGGCTGCTCATGGCGGTCATACAGCTCACACTGGCTCATGCAGCCACTTACGGTAGCTCATGGCAGCCCACTACAGCAGGAGCTGCAGCCTACGCAGTCACTGGCAAGTCATTGCAGCCCAGCTCCAGGTTGAACTGTTGTTCACCGTCTTAGCTGTAGAGGGCACAGTGTCACTGGCCCTCATGTGGGATCCAAAACGGGGCCCTGCTGCTCAGAGCTGGCATCCCAAGCCACCTCTTAACCAATGAGCCACTCAGCTGGCCCCAAAGAAATATATATTTAATAAAATAAAACTGACAGAATTTGAAACCAGAAGATCCACATACAAGGGCATATTAATTAGTATTCTACAGGCCTAAGAAAAATGACAAACAATTATAAAGGAAAAAATGAAAAGATAAATATACAGGCAAATATACATAGAAATGACTTGGGAAAAATAACAATAATGTCTTGGGGGGAGTAATATACAAGGTGTGAACAAAAAATACATTGAATGCTTAAATTAAAAAAAATTATTACAGCTAACAACACATTGCCATTAATCTCCCTCAAAATACTCCTCCTCACTTTGAACACACTTATCTCATCATTCTTGCCACTTTCTGAAGCAGTTCTAGAAGTCCTCTTTTATGTCTTACTTTATCCTCCAAGACCATGTTCTGCGTCACACATTGCTTCTGGTATACGACAATTTCTGTCAAATAAAAACATTATGGTGTGTCCTCATCCACCTTATTCACTGAATCTGGCACCATGTGACTTCTGCTTCTTCCCCAAAGTCAAAATGATTCAGGATATTGAGCCAGCCATGACAGTACAACTAAAGACATAAAAGAAGACTTCCAAAACTACTTCAGAAAGTGGCAAGAATGATGGAATAAGTATGTTCAAAATGAGGGGGAGTGTTTAGAGAGGAATTAAAGGCAATATGTCTTTTACTGTAATAAATTTTTTTATTTAAACATTTACCATATTTTTTGATCACACACACACACACTATATATATATATATATATATATATATATATATATATATATATATGTAGAGAGAGAGAGAGAGAGAGAGTCACTGGAAAGTTCTAAAAAGAATAATTTACATTAGATTTTAATTTGGCAGTACACAGTATAATTTCTAGTGTAAAAATAAAAATAATAATAGAAAATATTAATAACAAGTCAATAGAAAGGAAAAGTTAGAATTAAACCAACAAATAGATAAACAGAGCAAAACCCCCACTTTGATCCAAAGAAGAGTAAGTAAAGGTAAAAGAACATAGCACAAATAAGAAATATAGCAATACTAAATGCTATGTTGAAATACAAGCTATAAATCTATGAAGAGATAAAGCATAAAATATAACTATATGGCAGTAAAAGTAGAAGTAAAAAACTCCACAGCCATGAAGTAATTATTTTAACCCGACTTTCTTAGTATCTGTTACACTCTTCATTTTGACTTAAGATATGAAGTGTGGTCATACCAGAGACTAGAGAAGGGCAAGTAACCTCTGCACACAGCAAACTATTATCAGTTTTGATATATAGACTCAGAGTATGATAATAGCTGAGTTCATATTTCTCACGTATATCAGATAATTTTCAGGGGAAAAATATCAACCAGTGATAAAGATTTACAGAGAAATATTAATAAGTTTTAAATTCACTCTTATATAACTCACCACAGACCTGAGTGAGAACTCTCACATAATTTTATTATTTCTTAAAGAACAAGTTATAGATTGCTGGGGAAATGGATAGTTTGAGAATACAAAGAGGGAAGGGTTTAAAGGTTGACAAAAAAATGTGCATCATGGATGATATAATCAGATTTTTAAAATACAGTTAATTCCAACAACTAAAATGTCACATTCCATGAGAAACTGAAGAGACCTATTATAGAAATTTAGCTGACTTGATTCCCTTCTCCCCACAACCCATGGAGAACTACTGCTAAAAGAAGGAGGTAATGAATGCATGAGATATTGAGAGATAAATTTGTATCCTGCACCTAACACCATGCTTAGGTTTCTGAGAAATAGTGTCCAGGGGACAGTCTAGCCAAATGAGTATTCTATATCCTTAATAAGAAATTAAAAAAATTAAATCTGTGGCCTTCTTTTCTGGTCTTGATCCCACTCAATTCATTCATTTATTTATCTAGTATTATTTATTATTATTATTATTATTATTATTATTATTATTATTATTATTAATTATTTTCATTCAGCCAATGTTTGTTACATGAAATGCTCTGAACTAGGCCACACAAGCTGATAAGCATTATCATGTTTCCTTCTCTTCTAGTTTCTCCCCTGGTACCTTTTGGTTTCTCAGTACAAAATGCTCCTTCCTATTAGAAAGTAGTGATGGTACCCATATCTTGCCATTCATGAATAATGTATGAGACATGAGATTTACGGAGAGAACAGAAGTACTTTTATAATCTTATTATTTCATCTAAAATATTTTTACTCTCTAGATTTAAAATTGTCATATATTCAAGAATAAAAAGAAATAAAAAACACCCAATAATTTTTACTAATGTTTTGAGAAAGAAAGCCAGTAAATATACTTTTAACAATCAGATACTCTGGGATTTAAAATGGCATGTACTAATCTATGCCATTATTTGGTTTGGAATTGATGCAAATATGGTCCCTGTGACTATGAACCCCATCATTGTCAAGTCGGTAACACTGTACAGTTATGAACAATAATATAAACTGAGGTCTTGGAACTGCCCAGAAGTTGTGTCCTCATTTTTCCATCTGCTGAAACAACTTCAGTCTTCTCTACCCTTAATCCTAAAGCTGTCATTACTCCCACTTGATTCTCAGCATATAATCTTATTTTATGGTTCACATAAAAAAGTAAATGCCATCTGCTAAGAGCTTTCTCATCTTTCTGACATTGAATCTCTAAACTCACCTCTATCTGTAGCCATGTTTGTCTTTTTAGCTCTTTTTAAAATGGATGAAATGCCTTTCTCCCTTCAGGAACCAATCTCTCCATGTGTGCAGTGAATCCTCACCACTGCTAATGTCTGAGAATTTATGTGAGTTGTTGTATACCCTCCTATTGGGTTGTCGGAAAAATCATGACATATTTTTTCCATGTTTTTTGTTGCAAAAATGTGTCATGACTTTTCCAACAACCCAATCTATCTTCACCCCCTCGCCATCTGCATCAGTCTTTGAAATCTCCAACCGTCACCCTGATCTTATGGCCAATACACTCATCTATTCCCTTTCACAGCCAAATGTTTTGTAGGAATTGTCTGCATGTACAGTCTCCATTTTTTTCTCATTCATATTTCCACCCAATCTAATCTGGCTTTTACTCCCACAGTACCACCTATATTGCTCTCTTTTTTTATGATCAAGTGAGATGTTTTCTGCTGGCTCATTAAGATTCTGCCAGTAAAAATGTATTTTCTCCTTTTGATATCTCCTGGCTGGACTGATTAAAATAAGTGCAAAGTTAGCTAAACCAAAGTAAACTATTTATAAATCTTTAGAGAAGATGTAAATACTTAAATAACGAGATATAGAAACTAAAAACTATCACTGATCAGTAACCCTCCAGAAAACACCCATAAGATCCTCCTGATAAAAGACCTTGGAGCAGTCTAGGTTCTTAGCATTCTTGTTCTTAGACATTCTGCTCTTATTTTACTTTTATGGACTCTTGTATTAACCGAATATGGTTTGTAGTCCAAACCAGGTCACTATTGTGAGTTAATGGAGATACTATTAATGATGACACAAGGACCTCATGGGTAACCGGGACTCCCCCAACAAATGGCAGGGAGGGTGATCACCTTTCTTTCTTGCTCAAGTTAAGTCAATCATTTTTTGTATTATATTATCAAAAATATTAACTGAATCACTGATACTGGCTTTCATGTTGCTAAATATAATTGGTGCTTCAGGTATTATCTGACTGGATTTCTCAACAGCATTTGCCACCACGGGTTTTTCCTTATGCAAGCACTCCTTCCTTGGCTGCTACATTTGTTTTCCTCTCACTTTGCCCCAGTGTGCTTTGCAGTCTCCTTGCATCTTTTGCATTTCTGCCCATTTTGTGTGAGGCACTAACGGCACGCTGTTTTGCTTTAGCTAACTTTACAAGGATATTTGTATGTAGCAAACAGCCTTGGAAGATCAGGTGTGGTCGTCCTGTGGAAGCATGCTTATTGTCCAGATAAGAAAGGGCATGTCTCCCTCCAGAGCAAAGAGCAGGAAGACTTACTGTCCTTTATCAATGGTTCAGGTTTCCTCATTTCAGGGTTTCTGGCCTGTAATACAGTTCATGTATATGTGGGCATCGCTCTGAGCCCACATGCAGTGACCTGTGGGACTTTGGGGTAAGGAGAACAATTGCAAATATGCTGACTGACACTCATGGTACTTGCTGAGATGTGGGTATAGAGTCAGAGTCTCATGTCTTCCACCAGTGTTATTGAAACTCTTTTGGGCTAAATTTTTAGCTTGCACATGGGGCAAAATCTCAGACACTTCATAGTTCTTTTTGCTTTTTGATGAACATATAACACTGTGTAAGTTTAAGATATGAAACATGTTGATTTGATACAATTATATATTGCAATATGATTACCACCATAAGGTTAGCTAACAGCTTCATTAAGTCACATAAATATTTCATTTTGCGGTAAGGGGATTTAAGATCTAGTCTCAGCAACTTTGAAGTATATCATACAGTATCGTTGACTATTATCACATCGCTGTGCATTAGATCTCCAGGACTTATTCATCTTCTGACTGAAAGTTTATGCACTTGGACCAAAATCTCCCCAACTCTGCACCCGCTCTCCAGCCTCTGGTAATATTATTCTACTCTCTGTTTCTATGAGTTCAAAGACAAATACTGTATGATATTACTTGTATGTGAGATCTAAAAAAGCCTTCATGGTTCTTGACACTCATCCTTTCTGGAATCTCTATATGGTGGAGTTCCTCAAAACCTCATTCTCCTCTTGCTGTTAGCTCCTGATGATCCCATCCATGCATAAAGTGCAAAGTCTCTTTATGCTATTAATTCATAGATTGACATCCGTTACCTTTGTTTTCTTCCAAGCTCCGAATGCACCTGTTTGTCACAAAAATAACATGTTCAAGATTTAACCCTTGCTTCCCTTGAAAATCTCTCTCTATTACTGTTTCCCCACTCATATTTCTTGAAATATGCCATACGTTTCCCTGCCTCGAGGACATGCATACGTTTCTGCCTCTGCTGGAAAGACTGTCTATCAAATCTGATCCTGCTCTTCACGTTTTCTTCAAGAAGCACTCCCCTGCCACTCCAATATAAATTAGGCCCATCATTTTTACTCAGTATTTCTCTTCACAGAATTTGTCATCGTATATTTATTAGTGTGGGGGAAATATTGTCACAGTCACCATGCCTCTTTAATTTTTAAGCTGAGTGAATTTAGGAAACATCTTTCCTTTCTGATTCTCTAATTTATTCTCAGTGTCAAGCATAGTGCTTGACATAAAGTAGCTAGTGATTGATTATTTGTTGAATGAAGGCAGGCAATGACTCTGTTCTTCATTAAAACTCTTCCAAGATCAGCCTATCCTCCCTTAAGAATAGTCATATATATATATATATATATATATATATATATATATATATA
>NW_017731939.1:602653-657008 GCF_001890085.2 Hipposideros armiger
TTCAGCATCTTAGCTGTGGAGGGCAGTGTCACTGGCCCTCATATGTGGGATCCGAACCGGGGCCCTCTGGCATCCCAAGCCAGCTCTTAACCATCGTGCCATTCGGCCGGCCCTAGTGTATATGTTTTATATATAGTGCTTGCAAATCTATATCCATAAGGTCAAAGTAAAAATCATCTCAGTGTCCAATTGTAAATTATGCATATATTCATAATTTATTTAATAAGTATCTCATTAGGCATTTAGATTTTTTCCCTTTTGTAGTTTAAATGAAATGTAAATGGACAATAAGGCTGATACATTTTTCTTAGAATCTTCAATTAAATCCTCAGTTATACAAAATATATTCCTAAAATCAGCTGATATGTGCCATTCCTTTTATCTGTCAGGATAGGGTATGTCATACTGCAGTAACAATGTAATTCATTGGCTTATCAGCCATGAGGGTTTGTTGGCTGAGTGAAGCTTCATCTTAACACATGCTTCCCACATTCACCATGATACAGGGTTGTGTTCATTGAAAATTTCATTCAGATTCCTCAAATTTCTATAAGAAAGCACCAAATATCATTTACATTAACCAGGCATTGGCCTAAGCAGCTCACAGGGTCATTCCTAATTTCAAAATTTCAAGCATCTGTCAAGTCTCCTATGCATTACAACATTTCTCTTTTGAAAACTGTATTATTCCCTTCCCTTCTCATGCAGGATCCTACTTTGATGTGGTCCCTTAATACTTTTTTGTTTTTTTAAGTTTATTGGAGTGACAATTGTTAGTCATATTACATAGATCTCAGGTGTACAATTCTGTAATACATCATCTGTGTATCACATTGTGTGTCCACCACCCAGAGTCAGTTCTCCTTCCATTACCATATATTTGATCCCTTTTCCCTCATCTACCACCACCCCCCCTTAATAATTTCTTACCTCCCCTTTTTATTTGTCAATACTATCAAAATTCCTTGGCCTGTGTTATTCACTTAGTCTAAAATTTATTTTCCTCACTCTCACCTATTATAATGCTTCTCCTTCCTGTCTACTTTCAAATATTATTTCACTTGATAACTATTCTTAATTCCCAAAGTCTCTTTGCAGTCATAATTCAAGATAGAGTTTATACTACATGCATTTTTGTATTAGTTTGTACCATATGACATTGCTAGCATTTGATTATTTTGACCTACAAAAATAGCAATTCATGTGGTTTAACTTAATGTTTAACTTCTTGATGTTTGTATATTGGAATTATTATAGAGTTCTAATAAATTTTTATATATTTACATCGAGACTTTGAAAGAATTTGCCATAGCAGAAATAAAATACTTGAAGATCTAAAGGGAAGGAACTGATCATCGTTACTCCATTCCAAAAAAAACACAAATTAGATAACAATGTTTAGTTGTCACAAAAATTAAATAAAATCAAAGTCAAAATTCCTAAATGTACCCAGTGTCAAATCTACAGTGTGAGGAAATCTTCATTTGCAAATGTATTGTCACTGTCACTCCCTCATTAGGATTGGCTCTTTTGTACAGAGACCTTCAGTTTCATTTTTCTAGATTAGCTGATGACACCATAGAGAAATTATCATTTTTTTTACATCTGTAATATTGGAAGTTCTTCCATATAGGCAATAACATATATATTAAACATAATAAAGTCACTGATTTTTATTACCTGGTATTATTTTTTCTTACACATTTCATTTTCTTTGTAAAGTCGAGTAGATCATATCCTATTTATTATACATGGTCCAATAGCTTATATTAATATAAGAAAAACAATTTTAGATATTTTAGCCTAACCACAGCAAAAGCCTAAAAGAATGCAAACACATTACATGCGACCTTGTACTATTAGAGTTACAAATCGTTGCTTTGAAGGGCTAAAAATCATAGGATGATTTTTTGTATATGATTGCTCTACTCTGATTCTTCCCTGAAGATTGAAAAATTAAAAAGTGCAAAGCAGCTTATGCTATTTAAAAGCAGATGATGTATAAGAGCCACTTAAGTTGCAGAAGTGCTACCTGTCATTATATCTCCCACACCACTGAGAGAAATTAGGCGTTTGAAAAGCTATAATGTGCTTTTTACTTGGAATGCTCAGGCTTTAATTTCCTCTCTGTGGAGTAACTCTGACATGATGGTGCCTGTCTCTGTTTAATCTGAATATGATACTCTTTCTTTATGAAAGTAAAATATAAAGCCCTAAGAAATATTTTTTTCAATTTGCATTTATACCATCCATTAAAAATATAGTACTTTCAACAATTTCCATTGCATACACAAATATGCTAGTTTCCTGCATTTTAAATCTTTACAACAGGACATTAAAAACGACTCATTCTTCCTCGGTGTCTACTGAAATGTCAGTGAGACAGAATTAGATACCAAAATGATTGTGAGACCAATATGCATATGCAGCTTGTCAGAGAAAATGATCCACAACTTTTGAGTTCCAGCACCTCCCCCAAGAATATGGGAAAATATATATATATATATATATATATATATATATATATATATATGATAAATATCAGAATATGAGAAGGAGATATTTTGTAAAATAGTTCTATGAGGCTAATACCCTATTGATCAGGGCTTGGAAAAATCTAGAATACATAAATATGTCCATTGCTTTTTGACCAAGGACCTATGCCTGAACCACATCTTAGAAAGCTACAGTGGAATTGTGGGTGGAGGTCTGAATTCCCACCCCTCACCTATTGCCTCAGGCATTCCAGGTTGTAAATGAGATGTTACAGGGCTCACTGCTTTAGCAACAGAGCCCAAATAACTTCCAGAGTTGGTTGGATTTTTTAATGTTTCCACTGGATCTTTTCCCAAAGGTGGGGTTGCCACAGACCATTTTCAGTAGGACTCCCTGATGATGGAGCAGCGAATCTTAACAGAGAGGCTGGATTTATTCCACCCAGCAGTTGACAGAGGAGAATGAAGTTACCTCTTAGAATAAAGAGGCAGACAATCCCATGTGGAAACTGCAGGAGTGGTAGTCCAAGACGGAACTGCTGAAGAGCAAAGATACAACCTGCTCCTGAGTAAATTAGCACAACCCTCTCCAGGCAACTTAGGGACCCTGGTTTTAACCACTTAGCAGACATACAGTATTCTAGGTCACCTAGTTTAAGAAGCACTGTCCTGCTGCATACCTCCCTTTATTCTCCAGATACTCATACCCCAGCAGAGAATAAAACAGCTCCAGTGAGTGCAGGAGGGATGAATAGGAAAAAAGGAGGAAAAGAAACCAATCCTGTCCCAATCCCTTTACCACTTTAGGTGCAGCATGCAAAAGAGGCCAGAGAGGAAGAGAAAAGAGGTAATTCTAAATCAATTTACAACACCGAGACGTAAACATACATGTGATGGGGTGCTCTAATTACTGGCTTGAGATGTGTTTTTTCTATTTTTTATTAAAAGGTCTTTTTAATATCTGGCAATTATCAGGAAAGTTATTGCCCTGTACTAGTCTACATTAAGGAGCAGGGGAGTTTATAGCATTAAATATATTTAAAGGGACTGTAAAAGGCCAAAATAGAGTTGTGTTTTGATCCAAATTTTCTTGTTATTTTATACATATGTGTATATTTACACATAATTGTTCAACATGTGTGATATGTAAGACTTTTTCATAAAAATAATAAAAAATGAGGATGGGCCTGGGAGCAAGTTTGGAGTGAGACCTCTGTTTTCTCTGGAATTATAAATTTAGACAATTTTCTGAGACTGTAATTGACTGTAATTTTCCATTGCTAAAATAAGAAGTTAATGTTATGCCTAAAATAAATTTAAATAATAAACAAAATAAATTTAAAATATAAAATTAATAAAGATAAAAATAAATGTTAGCTTTTATTTACTATGTAAACAGCATTTTATCAGCATCTACTATATGGCAGGAGCTATTGCATGCTGTGGTAATAACAGTAATGGGCTACTTCTGAGTGTTTTTAAACCACTAACTCACCATATTCTCACAAAAACACTACGAGCAGGTACTGTTATTATAGGTCCCATGTTAACAGAAGAGCAAACTGAGACTCACATTCATTAATCGCTGTAACTTGCTCAAGGTCACACAATGTAAGATCTGAGATTTAAAACCAGACATCTGACTGCAGAATTCAGGCAGGATCTTAGTCTCTGCATTATTGCTTTATGGCAGTGAACAAGACAGAAAACAAGACTGCATTCCAATGGAAGGCCTTAACAGCATTTTTAATGCTAAACTGTTGCCCTATTTGACACACACAAAAACAAAATACCCCTAAGGTTCTGTTATTGTTGGTCTAAACTCAGAAGACATTGTAGCTTAGAAAGTTTGTGAATGCCCAAGTTCTAAAAGCAGTTGGCAGGATTAAACTTCAACTGTGGTCTCACTAAAATAAAAACCTGTCTCCTTAACCAGTGTACCAGTGTTATATTTCTTGTCAGAGTAAAATATTTAGACAAAGACAAATTTGCATTTCAAATAATTATGGGCGATAAGAAAAAGTTATGTTGTAGCAGTTGAAAAGGGCATTGAAATGCAGCGTGTGTCTGTTTGTGTGTGTGTGTGTGTGTGTGTGTGTGTATGCTAAATATCTCTCTTGAAGTTTCATTAATCAATAAGAATAATATTATTTTAAAATACATTTCTACATGTAAAATATGAATTGATATAATTAGAAAAAACTAAATCATAGAAAAAATTTCCTTGTAAGTGTTTACAGGGCTTTACTGTTTATACCATCATCATGTTAGCAGCTATTAGCATAGTATTTATTGAGTGCACACAATATAGAATGCAAAGGTAATATTACATATCATCTTTGTTAATGAAGAAGGCAGAGACATACAGGACATCCTGTGTATTTTACATAAAATATATACGTGATGAGAGAAATCACTGTTCACTGGTTAGTGTCCTAGGAGTAAAATAACTTGAAAAGAGCATCTTCTTAAGATTTTTCCTGATTATTTTTATAGCATCTATTCCTAGAAGTAAATACCAAATGCATGAAATATTTTAGAAAATCAATAATGCCTGCTGGCCAACAGCTTTTTCAAAATGTATTGGGAAAAACAAAGTGTTGGAAGGTCTTGCAAGAAGATACTTTGGTAAAAAAAGAACAACAACAACAAAAAAAACACGTTTTCAAATATGTTGTTGCTTACAGCTTTTATTGCAAGATGACATGTTCCTCTTAAAGATACATTAATCTTTGTTTAAGTACATGATGCCTTTTTATAAAAGGGTGTTAGCGGAAAATTAAATTGACTACTAAATTGCCTAATTTCTCTTCCCTTATGTGGGAATAAATTAACATGTTGTAGAATTATTTTTCCCTAGAGAAGAAATATTTATACATAATAAGTCATATCAATGCTTTCTGATGTATATATACATATATATATATATATATATATATATATATATATATATATATGTATATATATATTTTAAGAGAACTACATTGCACAATATTGAGCAAAACAAAGTCCTTTCCAAGTTAATATGAAATAAAATGATTATTTTGTTAAATGGGAAAATAAGTTTATGAGTATGGTTTTATTTAAAAAGATTTTTATAGGTGTTTGTTACCATCCCACATCTGGCTATACTTGTCAAAATAAAATAAAACGTCTCCTAGACTTTTGATATGCTATGTAACTGTAGTGTTATAATGTGGATTCAATTATAAGTTCTCTCTATGGATAACACTGTTGTGTGACAACATATGAAAATGTATCTGAGCTATTATTTTCAGTAGGGACTTTTTTGGCTCCCCGGGTTTAGAAGGTGGGTATGTGATAACTGTAAAGAAGCATTTGAGAGAAAAAAATGTGTTTGATATCAAACACCTACCCTATAGTTTTATTTGTAAAAAGGCAAATAAAAAATGCATTTGTTTAGTTTCTGAGAAGGTAAGTTTGGTAGAATAAAAAGGAAATAGGTTTCTAAAGTCTGAATTATGTGATTTCAAATCCCAGATCCACTACTTTATGACCCAGTAACTTAAGATTTCTGGACTTCAATTTTTTTATTACATAATTTATAATAACTAACTGAAAGATGTCTTGTGAAGACCAAATAAGGATTTATAGATTAACATGGTACAGTGAATTTTTTTTGTTTGTTTAATTTTTAAATTTTTATTATTACTTTCAGATGAATTTTAAATAAATTCAGAAAGTCTTCTTATTGTAAATATACATGCTAAAAAATAGAAATAAAAGCAGAATTTCAGAGCAAACTTCTTTGTGCACCAGAAACAGAGACAGAGTGCCTCACAGAACAGTGAACATGGTTGAGACCACATGTAGGTTCAGAATCATGAAACAGGTGGACATATGAGGAACCAAAACAACTTTTCTGAAAACTGAATTCCAGAGCCATGTGTAGAGATGAAAGTCAAGCATTTGGATGACGCGTAACCCAAGCCCACGATGAATTGAGGCTGAGAATAACTGGAAAGGGGTAGAAAAAGACATAGTCTTCCTATGAGGACCTGAGTCAAATATGCTTTTGGATATACCATATTTCTAATATTCTGTAGTCACTCAGAAAAACTATCTAAGATATGGTTTTAATGGAGGATGATATGAGTCTATGGAGGCAGCTACAAAACAGTAATTAGAGACAGATAAAAATTAAAGGAGGAGAGAATCACATAGGTAGATAGATCCATGGAAAAAAGACAGGAAGGAAGGAAGGAAAGAAGGAAGGAAGGAAAGAAGGAAGGAAAGGAGGAAGGGAGGAAGGAAGAGAGGGAGGAAGGAAGGGGCAAATGAAAGAAGGAAGAAAAGAAGATGGCAGAAAGAGAGGGAAATCCTATTCAAAATAAGCTTAGAAATAAAAATTCCAAAATGCATGACAGAATCTAAGACTAAGAAGATCAGCCAGAAAAATGCACAATTCAAAAAGTAGATTCAAAATAACTATTTGAGTATATCCACAGATATAAATGAGAATATAAAGGAAAAACTAAACCAAATAAGTCAGAAATAAAAACAAATAATATTCAAGTGGATATGAAAAACTTGAATATAGTCATTGATACAAAAAAATGAAATAATATAAAATCAATGAGATACAAGAGGAAAATAGGGAGTTGCTGTTCAATGAGTATCAAGTTTCCGTTATGCAAGATGAGTAAGTTCTAGAGATTTGGTGGACGACAGACATCATACCCATGTTATAATGCTGTTGTTGCGGGGAACCCAGGCAGAGAGACAGGACACCAAGGCTTGAGAAGCAACTTTTATTAATGCTGGCACAGACTCAGCGGATTTACATCCAGAGGCTGAGCCCCGACCTAGGTGGGACTCGGGGTTATATACCCTGAAGTTTCCAGGTTGGCAGCTAAGATTTATTATTAGGCTATGTGGCCATTGTGCCAGTTCCTGACTGGCTCCTGGGTGAAATAGGAATTTGAAAACATTAAACGCAGAAGTCTTGATGACCATAGAGTCCAGGAATGTCTTTGAAGCCCGCGAGAAATCCGTAGTGACCACATGGTCTGGGAAGGCCTTTGTCTAGGGCCCACTGCCACAGTGTAGTCATGCACCACTTAACAATGGGGATCTGTTTTGAGAAATGCATTGTTAGGTTATTTTCTTGGTATGTCATCATAGAATGCACTTACTTAAACCTAGATGCTAGGCTAGATGTTATAGTCTATAGCTCTTTTGGGGAGGAAAAGTAATTTTCCTTCTATCCTTCTGGGTTTTTGGCTTAGAGAGATTAATGGGGAAAAACCAAATAAAAGTATAACTTGTATACTTCCTGTAATTGTGGAAAAAAAAAAAACAGGAAAACTGAGTAACTTACCAAATACCTAAAGCCACCACCTCAAATACCATCTTCATCTTAAATACTGTCTTCAGCTGATAACAAAAGATGATCCTGGGGGTGGAGTCAGTTTTGGGAGACTACCAGGAAAAGCACAGTAAACAAGGATAAGGTTGTTATGTAGATTTAAGTCTTTGTCTCCTGCCACTGATAAGCTTTTCTAGAGATAAGTTCATCCCCTCCCTCTTGCTGGTATGGAGTGGGACACATCTTTACAAATGGAGATTTCCTTTACAAATATAATTGTATTTTACAAAGGGTAACTTCTACTTTGCTTTCAGAGCTTCTCTTATGCCTGTTGTTTTTTAAAAGTAACCAGCCTAAAATAGTTCTTATGCCAAATAGCCATATTTTGGGGTGACAAATTCTGTTCCTTTACAGATCCTAGGCTACAAACCTGAACAGCATGTTATTGTACTAAATACTTAGGCAATTGTAACATAATGGTAAGCATTTGTGTAATAGGCTCACTAGCAGTTCCACTTCTGGGTAGTTATCTGAAGAGACGGGAAAATTCTAACATGAAAAGATATATGGACCCCATATTCATTGTATCATTATTTACAATACCAAGACATGGAAGCTGACTAAGAGTCCACTGATGCATGTATGGATAAAGAAAATATATAAATACAATGGAATATTATTCAGCCAGAAGAGAGAAAGTAATCTTGTAACTTGAGACAAAATGCATGGATCTTGAGGGCATTATACTAAGGCCAAAAGAACAGGGAGGCAGGGAGCAAGGGAAGAAGGAAGTACAGGAAACCAAGGTGGAGATGTGATCATTTAAGAAAAGGTGCAGCTACAGGTAATTGTAATGGATTATAATACTGGTAACATTGCAGGAAAGAAAATCTCCACCCCCTGTGTTGCCATGACAGCTCCAATAAAAGCCAAGTTAAAACAAGGGAATCCCACCTCCTGGCAGGAAGCAGTGGTCAGGGAAGACCTACCTTGGGAAACACCTCCCCTATATCTTGACTATTTCATCACCCTATTTGAATAAAATCCTAAACTTCTTTGTTCCTCAGTTTAGTTGCTCTTCTTCTGGGCCTGCCTGCTCTCACACCAGTTTGAGAGTTTACTATTTTTTTTTAATCCACTGCTTGCTTGTCTTTGTTCACCTCACTTACTCAGTACATCTTTGAATTCTTTCCTGTGACATTTACCAAGAACCCGTTCTCAGTTAACAATACCTCAGAGAAAGAAAAGTACTGTATGATCTCACTTATATGTAAAATCTAAAACAAACCAAAACACCAAATTCATCAATACAAAAATAGTTTGGTGGTTTCCAAAGTTGGGTGGGGGAGGGGGGCTCATAAAATGAGTGAAGGTGGTCAAAAGGTACAAATTTTAGTTATAAAATAAATAAGTCCTGAGGATGTAATGTACAGCATAATGACTATAGTTAATCTGTATTATATATTTGAAAGTTTCTGACAGAGTAGGTCTTAAAAGTTCTCATCACAAGAAAAAATTTTTGTAACTATGTATGGTGATAGATGTTACCTAGACTTACTGTCATAATCATTTCACAATATATAGAAATATAAAATCATTAAACCTGAACATAATATAATGATATGTCAATTATGTCAATCTTTTAAAAAAATTAATGGATAATCATGTAAAAATAATTATATATTAAAATAAATTTTGACATTAAATTAAACATAAAAATAAAAACATAAAACAAAAAATAATCAAATCATTTGATTGTATTTTCTTATAGAAGAAACAGAATTAGCGTAAAACATTAGCTTTTTTCAAAGAAACTATTTTAAGAAGCCAGCTTCTAAATAGTGAATTATGTAAACTATATTTAGAGGATGTAATGTACAGCATGATGGCTATAGTTAATTCTGTATTATATATTTCATATGAGAGGAATATCTCATATTAAAATAACTATTACCTAATAGTAACATTATTATTGTTATTTTTAATTTAGTCATTCAACTTGAAAACATGTATACTGAATCTTTTAGCGCTATAATGTAGAATAAATGCACAAAACATGCTTAAACATCAAGATATATCAAATACAAGTTTTGATTTATATTTTATATTTCATTCTTAGTCATGCAAAAAGAATGCCAAACTCATAGTTTTAAGAGGAAATAATCTCTTCCTTTATTGAAGTCCAAAAGCATTTTTCTCTGACTCCTGTATGGCTCTTTCATTTATGCATCAGTTGTAATTTATGTTACGTTATTATCTCCAACAAAAGGTGGCAAGTTTCTTGAAAGCAGGCAGGTGCCTTGTCTTATTCATTATTTCCTTCTTTCAGTGTCTACCAGAGGGCAGGGTACATGCTAGGTATGAATAAAACAATATTTAAAGATGAAGCTATAAAATGAAGTACTAACCAACAAAGCATTAATAATCACTTATTTGAATATAATTAATGCCATTTGATAAGTATATAATATGAGAGATATCTAAACATAAAGATCCTGAAACAGTAGTCAGCATTTTTAGGAAAGCAACCATAATATCACTGAATTCCACAAATCTTCTTTAAAAATTGTCTGATTTAATTAGACTTTTTTTGTTATTTAGAGTCTCTCTTTTATCCTCCAATATTATCTTTTCTTGTGCCAGATCTTTTGTATTGTATCTGTAGTCATTATTTTGTTAGATGTGATAAACCAAATTGTTTTAGATGTGTAACCACACAACAGCTTCATTTCTTTAGTATGACTTTTTCCTTAGTTCAAGCTAGCTTTGTTCAGTCTCATAGAACTATGACTCACTTGTTTTCTTTCAACCAGATACTTCCACCTTTGCATATCCTGCATGTCCATTCCCTTAATCATTTAATCACTTAGAACGACCCCACTGACCACATCCTCACAAAACCAGTCAAGACCATGCCATGACTGACATCAGGACCTGTTACAATGATCAATACCTTCCACTCCTGCCCCACCAATCAGTAGAGCCCATGACCCCAGCTCCCTTAGCTACCATGACTAATCGTTTTTTTCTTATGTAACCTATTCCCTAGAGGCCATCAGGGAGCTGGGTCTTTGAGTACTAGCTCACCCGTGTCTATGGGCTGGGTGCCCTTTCCTTTGCTTTCTTTGCTGTGAACTCCTGTTTGTGTCTCATTTGGCCTCAATGTGCACAGGCAAACAAACTCCTTTGGTCAGTAATAGATGTACATATATTTCTGAACTTTGTTACATATGATAAATGCTTTAAGAAGAATTACCGTGTCATGTAAACTTAAATGGTCCTAAGCTTCTATGTTTATGTCTTCCATAACTGTTCATGCATGGCATTTATAATTACAATTTTCATGGCTTAGTTTATGTAAAAGGATGAAATAGCTGAATTTAAATAGCACACGTGTGTAAAAAACTGAAGGAAAATAAAACTCTCCAGGTTTTAAAATAAAACATTACATAGTGTTCAACTCTTCCTCTGAATTTTTCAGTCTCAATATTCCAGAGATTTCAGAGTTGTTTGGGTTATAAAATTAGAAGAAATTAGATTTTAGACCTTTATGTTGACCCACTCTTAAACTGCTAATGAAATCATTTTCCTTCATATTTGAATTCCCTTGTACCTTTATCATTTACTACATGGAGGTCAGATTACTCAATTGTGTTCTTTATGACTTTCTGAAGATTTCTGGGCCTGTCACCTTTAGCCCATACTCTCGGTCAATGGGAATTATACAAGATCATAGGCTTCTGGGGTGTAATGATAGTAAATAAGGTGGAGGATGTCTCTAAACGAACTTGAGTTCCTTCTAGGGAATTTTGTTTTTCTATCTTGTCCCTTAAAATAGCACTTCTTTTGTAGAGATTTATACTACTCTTTCTGGGGGAAGCAAAAAACAACAAAAAAATAACCCTTTGTCTTTGAAGTATTGTTGCACAATGGTGAAATATTTATCTGTAGTTAAAATGTAAAAAACAAAAGCAAGCAAACAAAAAAAACCACCTCAACAAAACAGAAAGAACCTCATAAGTGTAAAACACAAGAGAGGAGATGTGAAAATGAGTAAAAAATGAAACAGCATATAATACATTACATATATATGAGAAAGAAATAGCCAGGCAAAAATAAGTGACAACATTCAAGGGCAAGAGAACATGTTAATGCAGAAAATCTTGTTGTCATTGGCGTGATTGATTCTTTAATCTCAGTGTTCATTGGAGAAACTGAAAGGTCATACTGTACTTGCAGACTGTGTGATGTATTTGTCTAAAGACAGGCATATAAAATAATAAAATAAAATATATTTCAGTAGAAACAAATTTTTAAGAACTTTACAAAAACCTTTGGGTGAATTGCATCTTTGCATATTTCAAAGTCAAGTTTTTGAATTACTTTTGCTATATCTTTATTGTATTTCTAATTTTGGTCTACATTATTTTTCCTCACCATGCATGTGATTAAAAATTGAGAGGACATTTTCAACATTATACTAGAAAACTAGTGGTCTGTGAACTGAGGTGTCAGCAGAGAAATTCAATATTTCCCACAAAACTCCCCACAGTATACCAAAAATAAAAGCTGTGTGACATAGTTGAGGAAGTAGGAAAGCAAACACTATAACTGCTTCTGGTAAAGTGCTATGGCTTGACACATAATCAAATTATCTGCAAACATTTTATTTTAACTGGGTGAACATTGCTGAGATAATTTATTCTTAAAGTCAATTTGTACAGGACCTGCCAAATTTATTTACATACTAAACATCTGAAGAAGCAACTATCATATTTTCTAGTATATACACAGTTAATGCAAACAGTAATACAAGTCCCTGAAGAAAATATGTAAAATACCTGTTATCTACACTTATCTATCATCTACCTATCTATGTAGTTGTATAGTTATCTATAGTTACTTTTAACATTTGCTATGCATAATTGATATTTTCCTCCCTCTCCTTCTTCCCTCTTTCCTTTCTTTCTCCCCCAATAATTTCTTCCTTCCTCCCTTTCTCTCTCTCTCTCTCTCTCTAGATAGATAGGTAGATAGATGATAGATGATAGATAGATAGACCCTTTGTTTTTGTCCTCAGTGGTCACAGGCTTCCTTCCTTCCTTCCTTCCTTCCTTCCTTCCTTCCTTCCTTCCTTCCTTCCTCCCTCCCTCCCTCCCTCCCTTCTTTCTTTCTTTCTTTTTGTCTTTAAAAAAATTTTTTTTAATTAGTTTCAGATGTACAACACAGTGCAATAGTTACTTTTTGCCCCTGAAAGTGACAGTCCCCCGTCCCCAAATCTGCCCCCACCCATATCATACATATCTATTACAATTCCATTGGCTCTTTCTTTTTTTCTTTATGTGTGTCCTTATTCTGCTAATTGATCACCTTTAATTAATCACCTGTCCCCTGCCCTCTGCTGTAAAGAACCACATGGTCTATAGAGGGCATGGAGGAATTGGGTCTTAGTCTTGATGTTCATTTTTCCTGTAGGCCATGCATGAGATCTTGGTGTATGATATTGGGTTCATTGACAGCCTCATTCAAGGACCTCTTCTAGTCTCTTCCTGGATTGGTGTCTGTTTTATGGATTTTCTTCACCATGATATATGGTTGGAATGTCCCTTAAAGATTGAGGAATAAAAGCGAGCATCGAGCAAAATTATCAAATAAAATATTAAAGTAAAACTTATGTGTTGTAATGTAACGTTTGACCCCGTTTTTGGTTAGTGGGTTAGTGTACTCATCCCCCAGTTGCTATGAATGTGGTTGTTAATAGCTAATGGCTGCTCTTTTCTATGATGAACTTGGCTAACGACTTGGCTAACTGGAGTTGCCACTTCTGGAAAGCATTCCTCCCTCCATAACTGATGGACACTGAGGTACAAAGAGCCAACCCTCGTGTTTCCTTGCTTCAGAGGAGCAAAGAAAACTCCACTGGCTGACTCATGCTCCAGAGCAGGCACCCTCGATTGCCTGGTTTCCAAACTGCATACATATATGGAAGTGTTATATGTAATAGTAAAAACCAAGGTCCACAATAGCGTGTATGTTATGGGACTATTTTTGTAAAAGATAATATAGATATTATATTTTTATGAACATAGAATATGTCCGGAAGAATACACAGGAAGAAAATGTATAAACACATCTGTGTTAGAGGTGTTGAGAAAAAAACGTAAAGAGAAAAAAAATTATTATCTTTTTAATGTTATACCATGTTTATGCATTACTTATTCAAAAGTTTTATGATTATTGTTCATTTTTTAAAGTAACTGCTTTTTTCTGTAGCTTCTCACAGTTTGTGTGGAAGGCTAGCTATTGTTAAGAATCAGAGATAATGTCACAAAAAAATCAAATTGTGATCTCCTGGGTCTGGGACAAAAAAAAAAAGAAGTTGGGAAGGAATACGAGCTGACTAAAATTAGGTGTCCTGATGAGTTGGAAAGAATCACAAGTTCAGATTGGGGTTTTGGTGCAGTCCTGTGTGCGTCCAGCTGTCTAAGTGCATACTAATCACCGAGATTCTACCTCTTGTAGGGGACATTGGAGCCTATCTACTCAGTGGAATAAACTTCGGTATTCAGGCTGATAGAGCAGAGTTGTCAATTTGGCAAGAGGCTGACTCTTTAATTATATATGTTTTATGAATTATGATATTTTAAATGAACAGTTCATACTTATATTTATATAATGTCAAAAACAACTTGTAAATAAAGGAAATATATAGGAAAGTTTTGGGGGAGTAGTAGAGATACATCAGATGAACAGGAAAATATTTAAAATATTTATTGCAAAACATCACATATTGCAATATAAGCAAAATTAGATTTATTTAACCAAAATACATTGAAAAGAAAGATTGTATAAGTGATTCAATCAGTATCTGTTAAATTTTCTAAGATATTTACTGAAGCCCAAATGTAGTTATCTTAGAATGACAACAAAGTTTGATTATATATATTATATATAAATTCATTTGATTTGTTTTATCTTTTGTTATAAAAGTACGGTCCAAGTCCTGATGTCCACTGTGTCACTCAATAACAGGGGCTATGAATAATAGTTATGAGAAATGTTACCTGCACAGGGATTTGGAAAATAATTTTTAAGACATGTAAGGTAAGATTGAACACTATGAAAATACACTGCTTAACCTTTAACATCCCTGAGAATAATGATTAAGTTTACATACTTTCTGTGATAAGTATCATATACTTCATATACTATGTATCTATTCCTATTAATTTCATGAAATAGTGGCACTCCATCTCAAATATTTTGTTAAAATAGTTTTTAGCTTTTTAACATTCAACTATGTAGCTTTAATTTATAAGTATTAATATGTTTGACATGCCAAATTTGTGCTCTCTGCTAAAGCATATAAATTTGTAAAATGTTTTTTAAAAAAGAGCTTCATAATCTACAAGGGGAATTAGACATACTAATAAAAACATTATTAAGTCATTATTCTTGATAAAGCATGTAAAAATTATTCATCATGTTACTTAAAGACTGTAAAAGATATAATAGGGATCCTTGGTTAGTAGTATTTATATAGAACATTAATATTAGTATCATTTCAAGGAATAAAATTTAAGAAATGGTTTCTTGCCCAGTTAGCTAAAAAAAATCACAGTAAAAAACATAAATGTTTTGAAACCACTGTTTTTGCATCATGATTTGATAGCACTTTTGTTATAGCACATCCTATTATAGTAGAGAGAAATATTATTTTATACTGGCAGAGAATAAAAACTGCAAGCACCATCTTCAATGCAATGAAAAGAACTAAAAACCATGAAACAGAAATTAGGTGGAGCTGCAAAAACAGTGCAGAAAAAGCAGGACAAAGGGAATCGAAGCAGAGAAAGTGTTACTGGGAATGACATTTTTCCTTGGTTCTTGTCTTTTTGAAGGAAAAAATTTAGTCAAGAAACAGAATAAAGTGAGCTGCAGAAAAGCAAGGTAAGAAAGTTCACTTTGAGACATGGAGAGGGGTTAACCCAAGAAAGGGAGGCAGCCTCCTTACATTGTGTGAAGTTTTTTATCTCTGGGTAGAAGTGTCTCCCCTTCTCTTTTTGTGCCGGTTTGTCCCATCCTTCCTTTTTCTTCCGAAGGTTGTTTCTCAGGGTCTAAGTATGAACCCATCAATTTTCCATAATTTATTTGAGAAGCCCACTAAAAAAGGAGGACAAATAGGAAGCAGGATATTTTTTCCTCCCTCTCCAGCATTTTCCCCTCTTCTAATGACATATCTTCTTGATTTAGGGGCATGTGTGAGCCCGCTATCTTCTCATAATTCTTTGGACTTCATGGGAGTAATCATACCTATGTATTAAGCTTCTCTGAATTATTACATTTTAATTTTTAAAAATCCAAAAGTGTTAAACAATGACAAGGCTACAGAGATGTAGAAAGACATACTAAAAAGGTCTTACTGTTAACATTGCCTAAGTTTTTATCTCTTGCAAATATAAAACTAACAAGGTTGAAGAAGTAAACTATTCTAATAACCCTTTGAATTATAGATGGATGCAACTTTTTTTTTGTTTAAGATTTTTATTGGGGAATTGGGGGATGGGAATAAGGCTGGGGATTTGGGGGAAGGGGAACAGACAAGTTGCTGTCATTTTTGTTCTTCAATCTAGTTGTGGAGGACATTGCTTCACTGGCCCAAGTTGGCACCATCATTGCGCTCTTCCCAGGCGAGACAGATCAGTCGCCGGCTTCTGGACGGCCACTCACAGCGGCTGCTGGCCACTCACGCTGGCTGCTGGCTACACAAGGTAGCCCATGGAAACCACTGCAGCAGTGGCTGCAGCCTATGCCAGCCCCGGAGACTCACGGCAACCCAGCTCCAGGTTGAGCTGTTGTTCACCATCTTAGCTGTAGAGGGCAGTGTCACTGGCCCTCATATGTGGGATCCGAACCAGGGCCCTCTGGCATCCCAAGCCAGCTCTTAACCAACACGCCACTCGGCCGGCCCTAGACTGATGCAACTTAAAAGCCCTAAACATTAGTCTCCTAATATGTCACTAAAACAAGTGTGACAAATGATTGCATGTCACACTGTGATAAGTGCTATGTGTAGGCACGTGACTGTTCAATGGAGGGGGGTCATAGGTATGAAAAAAATCAGTACAGACATAAAAGAAATTTTAAAAAGGAAGAAGAAATTAGAGAGAGGGAGGGATGAAGAAAGCAAGAAAGGAAGGAAAGAGAGAACACTTAAATTGGAAGTTATAGGCTTTAAAAGTGAAAAGGACAAAAAAAATTACTTTAGCTTCAGGCGGTAACATATGCAATGCAGGGCTGGAAACATATGGTGATTTGAGAATTGTAAGAAGCACAAGGTAGTTTATGTAAAGGTTGCAGAAGGAAAGCTATGGTTAATAAATATAAGAAATGAATTGGAGCAGATTATGAAAAAGTGGGGCAGCTATGTAAAAGTGCTTTGTTGCATTTGCTGCAGAAAATGAAGTACCATTCAATGGCTTTAAGTAGGGGTAATATTTTATATATTATTTATTTTCATGAGTATCAATAGCATGCTCCTATTTACTTAATTAAATATTTTATTAATGAAACCTATCATAAAACATTCCATGTTATATTTTTATAATCATTAAATTTTATTAAATATAGTGACTTACTATCTATCAAATACCCTCTGCCTTCCTTTTGTTCTATACTATACCCACCAGCATCTCTAGGTCTTTAGCCTCTCAACTGGTTTCTGGGTCTCCCATTTTGATCTTTTCAAATTCATACTTCAGAATTCAGTTACAAAAAAGTCTTTCTAAACGAAAATATTTTATCTGATTTTTTATTTATTTATTTATTTTTATTTTTTATTTTTTTATTGTTAGTTTCAGGTGTACAGAACAATGCAATAGTTACCCTTTTCACCCTCACAAAGTAACAACCCCCCTCCCCCCATCCACTGCCCTCCCACCCCCGATATCATGCTTATCTATTACAATTCCATTGAATCCGTTCCCGCACTCTACTCCATGTCCCGAGGTTATATATGTATATATAATTATCGTTGACATACAGTATTATTCAACATCAGTTTCAGGAATACAATGCGGTCGTCAGGCCTCTACATCAACTATGAAGTGGACTCTCCAAAAGGTCATGGGCCATCTGGCCCCCTAAGAAATGCTTACAACATTATTGATTGTATTCCTCAAACTGTCTTTTTCTATCCCTGCGGCCAAATTACAATTACCCAATTGTATTGTCTCATCCCTTCCCCTTCTCCTTCATCCCCACCCCCTCCCTACTAGCAACCCTCAGTTCTTCCTCTGTGTCTCTGAGACTATCTCCATCCACTTCTCCCATCCATTCAGTTCCTTAGAATCCACGTATAAGTGATTATCTGATTTTTTAAAATCTTCCTTGACCTTGGTTAGCTCCCACAAAGAAGTACTACATTGAAAATGTAGATTACAAGGCTCATTTTTTATCTCAAACGTCAGCTCCATCTGTTACCTCCTACCACAGTGCTACCCTCAAGGTCTAAGATTCAACTCTTGTTGTTTCTCAGTATTTGTAACTCATTGAGTCTTCACTTTCCCTATTGTTCTTTTCTTTGCCTGAAATAGATCACACACTTTTTACTTCGCTGTATTCAATTATCATAAACATTTCTGACCCTCGTTATATAGATGAGGAAACCAGGGAGGATAGAATGTAATAATTTACCAAAATCACAAAAGCAGGTGGGGATCAGTATCTGAGCCTGAGGAATTTAGCTTCAGAGCCCATACCAGGACTGTGCAAGGAGGTTTCCAGGAAAATTTCTGAGGCTGTGGCCCAGCTGAATAAGGATAACAGAAAAACACTCCACCTGCAGTGGGAGATAGAATACACACTTATAAAATGTAAGTCTACCCAATACATCATTTGTTTGTATTTGCCACTTAAATGATATTTTTCTTCTCGTGTGTCTGGCGTTGATGACAGTACTCTCCTACACTAGTTGATTTCAATGTATTCTAAAACCTGTGTTCTTTATATCAGTGTGTTTCACTGTTTTTATAAATTGCATCTTTGGGCTAACTGGGTTGGGCTTATAATAACTGATAAAGGACTTTCAAGTGATTGAGTCAAACTTGTTGCAAAAATATAAAAGGTGTCATGTGGATATTAAAGTGCAAGGTTTACAATGGTTTGATGATACACCTTCAAGAAAATGCTCAACACAGGATAGTTATCAGCTGGTACTAAGGGATGGGTGGATGTGTTCTGCTGTTGTGGAAGGATCATAAATGGTCATTGCAGCCTGGAGTGTTAATAGAAATTGCATGAAGATTAGCATGGCCAAAAAGCTTGCCTTGATTTCAGGGAATATGGAAGGAAGTGAAAAGAGATTTTTACATAAAATGTGATCTTTCAGTACTGGAAAATTAGGAGAAAATAAACTTTGAAAGGCTGAGCTTTTTGCTTTTTTTTTAGTGAGAACCCCTTAAAATTACTTTAATTTAATTATTATAATGATAAAAAATGAAGTAACAGGGCTGGCCAAGTGGCATATTGGTTAAGAGCTGGCTTGGGATGCCAGCTCTGAGCTGCAGGATCCCACATGAGGGCCAGTGGCACTGCCCTCTACAGCTAAGATGCTGAACAACAGCTCAATCTGGAGCTGGGCTTCTGTGAGTGTCAGTGGCAGCGTAGGCTGCAGTGAGGCTGCAGTGGGCTGCCATAAAGCTACTATGAGTGGCTGGCAGCTGGTGTAAGCAGCCGGCAGCCAGCGTGAGCTGCCAAGAGCCACTGTGAGCGGCCATCCAGTGGCCGGCGACCCATCTGCCTTATCTGGGAAGAGTGCAATGATGGCGCCAACTTGGGCCAATGAAGCAACGTCCTCCACAACTAGACTGAAGAACAAAAGGACAGCAACTCGTCTGTTCCCCTTCCCGGATTCCCCAATGCTCTTCCCCTCCCCCAATTCCCCAATAAAATCTTAATAATAATAATAATAATAATAATAATAATAATAATAAATGAAGTAACAGATCATAGAAGCATCTCAAAAGCTCAAAGCTGGGACTACTTATTTCCAGTCAGGCAAAAGAAGCTTGGAAATTGTCATCTGTCCTGACAAGTAAAAAACTAAACTGAAAAAATCAATAACTCTTCTTAGGTCCACAACAAAAGTAAGGTTACAGAGAAAAATGCTGTCCCTATCCCCAACCCAAATGATACTAATGAGTGTAAACAGAGACTCACAGCTTACCTGAGCAGATATCCATAAGCTGAAACCTTCATGGGAATCAGTAATTGATGAATTTCTGGAGGCTCAGTGTGGACAACTCAGCATAAAAAACTCCAGGGCCCAAGTCATGGGTGGGGTGGGGTGGGTGGGCCCAGATTTTTTAGTTTATTCCCGCAGTTTTACCAGGTTCTCACGGTGAATAGTGGAGAAAAAGTCCCTCATGCTTCCAGCAGAAGAGGGAAAGGAGAAATTTTGAAATTTTCTAGAGTATGCTGTTTTTCTTAACAAGGTATGCCCTCAGAAGAAAGTATTTAACTATAGTCTGACCTGTAGGGATTTTATCAAAGTCTGACTCACCGAGAAAAGAGAAATAGCCAATTCCAGGCGGCTGTAGCTTTCCACATATAGGAAGGGAAATGCTCAAAATCCAGTTGACTCTAGCAATCCTGTCCCACCTAAGGGGAGGGGATACTGACAAGCCTGTGTGAAGGTCACAGTCCAGAGGCAGTTTTACTAAAACACCAAGAACTAACAAAACAACTGTAGAAGGCTTCCCCTCCTCTGACCCCTTGCCACCACATTACTAAAGGCTTATTTATAGCAGTTCATGTTACAGTCATCAGTACACCAGTACACCAGTACACCAGTACATCATGTTCAGCTATCAAAAAAAAATTAGAAGACATGCTAAAAGCAAAAACATATTTTGAACAGACATAGCAAACATTTATTTTGTGTGTATGGTGAGAATGCGTAAGATGTATTCTCTTAGCAAATTTCAAGTATACAATACTGTATTATTCACTATGGTCACAATGCTTTAGTTATATCCTCAGAACTTCTGTATCTTATTACTGAAAATGAGTACCCTTTGATCATCTCCCAGTACCCCACCCACCACCAACCCAGGCCCGGGCAACCGTCTTTCTCTTCTTTGCTTTTGTGAGTTGGAATTTTTTTCTTATATATATATTTCCACAGATAAGTGACACCATCCAGTATTTCTCTTTCTGACTTATTTCACTTAGCATAATTCCCCCTAGGTTCATCCATGTTTCAACAAATGTCAGGAATTTCTTCTTTTTTTAAGGCTGAATAATATGAATAACACTTCATTTTGTGTGTGTGTGTGTGTGGAGATATATATCAAATATATATATATATATATATATATACCTATATCTATATCTATATCTTACATTCTCTTATCCACCTAATTTACATTTCATTACAGTATATGTGGGTTTTCTTTTCTCAACACCATTTCCAACACTTGTTATCTCTTGTCTTTTTGATAATCACCATCCTAACAGGTCTGACATGTTATCTTGTTGTGACTTTGATTTTCATTTTACTGATAATTATTGATGCTCAGCTCCTTGTCATGTACTTGAGAGTCATTTGTATGTCTTCTTTGGAAAATATCTATTTAGATCATTTGCATATTTTTCAATTGGACTTTGTTTTTTGGGTATCTTTTTTTATATATTGAATTAAGTTCCTATATATTTTAGATATTTAACCTTCATCATATACATGTTTTGCAAATATTATCTCCTATTCTGTGGCTGGACTGCTGTGTTCAGACTAGTATGACCATATTGGATACTAGAATATCTAATCAGCATGTGACCATTTAAACCCCAAAATTTGTGGACTATATATTCCTAAAAATGCTTCTGTGCATTGAAGAAGCTGTAAAAGATTTACTTTCCAGATCAAGTCCACTTTAGCCTTAAGATCACATTCTAATTAAAACTATTGACTTGTACAGAAAGTGTTCTAAATGTGACTATTGCAATTCATGAATTTAAAAAGTAGTTTAAAAGCTTTGTGTGTGTGTGTGTGTGTGTGTGTGTGTGTGTAAATTTAATGTATTTTAGATTCTTTTCTTCACTTCTCAAGTACCTGATTTGGCTCATTCAAATGCTTGTTTCTTGATTTCAAATTTTTTCAAATATGTCTTCAAAACAAATACCTTTTATATTGAAAAACTACTGAATGAATGCAGAATAAATGGCATTTAAAGAGGTAGTGGAGACCAGTGTGTGTGATGGGAAATGTCTACCCTTTGACTTCATAAGTGTATGAGCAATATTTACTTATTATACTTGAATTTGGAGTAGTCTGTGATCCATCAACTTAGCACATTTCAATTACTGCATAGAAAGTCAAATAAAAGTCAAATTCAAAGCCCAGAACAAAGAGGATATTGATAACATAACAATTTAAAACACTTTTTATGGTGTACCAGCATTAAATTAATACTGTTCAAATAATACAGAAGATTTATAGTAACACCCAGAGATTCCTTTCAAGGTACAAATGAGAATCATGGGAGTGTTTTATATTACAGGTTTTTAAAACAGAATTATTATAGACTTAATTAACCCAATACAAACAAACAACCCCACCCCATCTCAATTCTACACTCTTTCCTTTTTCTTTCTTGACCAAGGTGAAATCTATTTTCAAGGTTGAGGTCTACATCTCTATATATCTTAAGCCATATTTAATAAACTCATATTAATTTTGGATGTTTCTCTCTTCACTCCTACACATGAAACTCCAGAAGATTAAATATTGGCATTTACTATCTAGATAAATCTTTCATTTGTTCTTAAAACTGTCAAATTTAGGGTTTTCAACATTTTCTGTGCTCATACTATAAGGACTGGAATTAGTAGATTAGATAGAAACTTATTTTTTGCCTTGCCACACTGGACTTCTAAATGTCATTTGGATTGGGTTTTAGAAGAGGAGATGAGAAAGTGGAGATGTTTCTTGGCTTAAGTGCCTTAGTAGGGATGTTAAGGTAGAAGAGTAGTGACCAAGACCTGGAAGAGACTAGATGTGGACTCATGACACTGCCATCACTCTTGGTGGTCTGTGGCTTTGAGGCTGTTATAGCAGTGATTGTGGATCTGATGTGCAGATTACTGGGTTCTGTGACCCTGTGGGTAGAAACACTAGCAGGAGCAGTACCAATGTGAAAGCCATCACAATAGCCACAGTAGATCTCTCTCTGACTTTTCCCACCCTTCCCTGACACAACCCCTATCCTAGAGGCCTTCCAGACCCCTACGCTGCCCCTGCTGTCTGGGAGAACTCCTCTTACCTGAGGACTCTTCAGTACCTGGAACTTGGTACTGGTCAGGGACAAACATATTCAATTTGAAACAGAAAAAAAAAATCGACCAAGTTTTCAGGCAGAAAAATACAAGCCAACTAATGAACAGGAATAAAATCAAATTTGGCTTAGATATCTCAATAGCAACAGTCAATTCCAATTGACTGTAATGTAATGGCAGCTGAATTCTAAGTGATGCAAAGGGCAAATCAGATATTAAACACAAATGGTCATTCATGCATAGGTAGAAGAAAGACCTTTACAAACAACACAAGAGCTCAGGGAACATAGCACCAATATCCTCTCTGGAAAGGTGTGGCTTGAAGATGAAATAATGCCCACAAATACGTTCAGTGAAATAAAAGATTCAGAAATATAGTATAGTTGGTATAGTTGTTGTTGAGCAGTGAATCTATTTAAATGTGGAAAAGTACTATAGTTGCAAGAATTATGGTACACAAGGGAACAAAAATGTTATAACCCATGGTGATACAAGATAATATTATCTTGTTATATAATAAAAACATTGAGATAAAGTGGGAGAGGAAAGGTGGGAAGAAGTAATGTGCACAGTGATTAAATTATATGATTTATGTTATGAAAATAACTTAAAAAGGAACTAAAAGACATCTGTATACTTAACAGATGGCAAATATATATCCATGTATTCCATGTATGTACTCAAAACAAAACAAAGAAAACACAGTTTATGTAGCCAAAACAAAACAAAAGAAATACCGGAAAAAGTTTATGTTGGCATTTTCTCTACTGTAAGAATTTGTGCATGTATTTTGTATATACATATTTAACATAGGTCATGGTTTAATAAATGGGTTGAACTTGGTATGGTATTGTTGGAAAACATACCAACCCTTCACGTCTCCTCAAATATTTTGTTGGAAAGTTTTCTGCCAACATTGATAACTCCCCACATGTTGGAAAGATTCTATAGCTTTTCAGCTTCTTTCAGACACGAAAGTATCTCATATAGTCTAAATCAGTCTTTAATCTTACATCCAATCCAATCTTTCTCTACTTCCCCAGTCAGGGATACAATACCAGAAAGGAGGGAGTTGATTATTTTCATCCTCTTTGTTTTACCTCCTTCTTCCCTTGTTTCTGCAACTCAACTTTAAGGATAAAAATAGGAGGGATAACCATTCCATAGGGAAAGGCTCTTGTGTTTCATGCTGTTAGTAATTTTATCTTGCATGTGAATTCTCTTTTTTATGAGATTCATCTAAACACAAGCTTTTGAATGAGAGTACATTAATGGGCTCCTTGGAGGACCCCATCAACAAGCAAATCATCTCCAAACTGCACCATTCCATGTGTTGCCTCCTCTGTTTGATCTCTTTGGAGGTCCCTCTTCATGCTTGTTCGGTAGGCCTGCCTGATATCGACTTTTCCTAGCATTTAGCATGTCAAAAGGGCATCCACATGAACGCATGCTTTATACCACTATTGCCCTCTATTTTTTTTCATTGTTATTAAAGATCTCCACCCTCCTGCCTTCAGATTTTTCCAGGTGGGAGTCTGGCACTTTATCTCTCAAGACACCAAAGTCAAGAAATCTGGGGTGCTATGCTGCCATAGTAGTGTGGGGCTGGCTGACTAATTTTTTAAATCCAGTGATAATTTGACCTGAGATTCTGATGTCTGTTGTAAGGGTAAATACAAGTTCAAAATAATAGGTCATCCCAATAAATCTAGTACCCATCTACCCATTATAATATTATTGACTACATTCCCTATGCTGTACTTCACATCCCTGTGACTATTTTGTAACTATCAATTTGTACTTTTTATAATTAAAATTTATTGGGGTGTTTAATTACTATATTGTACACTTGAAACTAATATAATATTGTGTGTCAATTATAATTGAAAAATAAAAAATTGTTTTTAAAAAAGTTGTCTCTCGACCTGTTGAAAATAAGGGAAAGTAAAGGACAACATTTCCTCCTTTCTATTTGTAGTGAATTTACTTCAGAAACTAGGTGTAATTGTAATTTATTTCTCGGTATTTTTGAAATGTAAATAAAACTTTAAAAAAATATAAATAAGCCTCTTGCCAGCTTTATGACCTTGGAATGTCTTTCTCAAGGACCACTTAGTAACCATCTCTTTGAAATGTAAACATCAAGGAAGATAGTGCCCTATCTTCCAGCTTCTGTGGAAAGGTAGAAGTTTAATTTCCTCAGGGTGTCAATCTCCAAGATGCAACACTACCTTCTAGCATCAAGATTGTCTTTGCAATCTCTTAGCAGATTGCCTGTGATGTCCATCACATTCTGGTTTAATGCTTATTCAATATAGAATTGTTTTGTTTTTCTTCTTTTCTGGAGGTGTTTGCTGGATAGAAGATTTTGAGTTTATTTCCCCAACACCATCCTACTGCAAGCAACGATCTTTTACAGCACTGCTACCTGCCTTGGGGTGCAAAAGCATCCTCCCTTTCCCAACATGAAACATTTAACATTTATTCTTCTTGATACTATTGGAAATGGAATTGTTTTCTGAATTTTGTTTTTTAATTATTTGTTGTTACTGTATAGAAATGCAACTGATTTTTGTGTGTTGATTTTGAATCTTGCAAACTTGCTGAGTTTTTAAATTATTTTTAACAGTATTTTGCATGAGTTCTTTAGGCTATTTATTTATTTTCAGTAAACATTCATATGCACGCCAAGGTGTATGAAAGTATACACAGTGAAAAGACTAATTTCTTTCCTTTCCCTTCAGACATTCAATTTCCTTCCCCAGGTTATCAGTTTCTCATGCACCACCCCAAAGATTTCTTAGATAGATGAGCAATTTATATTTTTCTATTCACATTATTGTGTATTTTTCTTTTGTCCACTTTCATTATATCATAGCAATATATAATATGCTTACTCATTTTATGAAATGCAGAAAGCTGCATTTGTATTAGTTACTTCTTTTTCTGGCAGCAGTGTAGTATATCTGTTATATTTTATTTATTTGTACTGTTCATTCATGCATTTCAGAAAGACTTCTCTGAGTAGCAGTTTAATATGTTTTTTAATTTCGTCCTTTACCTTCCATGAGATATATATATATATATATATATATATATATATATATATATATATATATATATATATATATATATATATATATATGGCTAGTAACATTTGCAAAAGGATTCTCTATTTTATATTCCTTTTTCTGAATAACTTATACCAGTAATGTAACCTTCTAGATTTTGTCTCAGGGGGTTCTGCACAAAATATTCACTAATAACAATGAATCTTATCTCCTTTCAATTTCTTGAGTTGAGAAATCTCAACTAGCATCAATTCCAGATCTGAACTCAATATATTAAAATAGTTCCTGATTCCCACCTCATATTTCTCCCCTTTATTCTTTTCTTGTAGAGTATTAATTTCAGGAATTACTTTGGCCTTTTCTCTTAGGCCACAGGCAGTTGCTGTATTTATTTAAAATCCCTATATGGCTCTGAAACTTCCTTTTCAATTATTTGAATTGAATTTCTTCTGACTTTTGAACCTGTGGGTAAACTACATGCTCAAAAATCCCTCATGGTTGAAATGGAGAATGAATTTGGAGACAGCCAATCTATAAATGCTTAGCAAGGCATGATATTAACCATTTGAAGCTAGAGACTCTTTAGTACACTGAAAACTCAGTTCCCTTAATTTTTTTAGAGCAGCAAGTATTTTTATTAGCTCCTAATAAATGAAAGGCTCATATGTGGAAGAGTCTATTCCCGATAGTTGAAACAGGAGAAGTTGTAATTGTATAATTAATTCATGGATAAGCACCAGTAGTCTGAATCCTGAAGCTATTTGAGCCTGCTAAATCCTGCCCTGTCGCTAAGGCCTGCCTAGATGGCATTAACTTGCCAAGTCATTTGTGGTTGGCATTTGTTGAGGTCACACTTGTATTTCAAATTGGATTAAGCCAACCAGTAGTCACATTAAAACATTTCTCAAGCTTTTGCCTCTGCTGAAGCCTGTAGATCTCCCATGATTACTGAGACTCATGGCCATTTATTTAGGGTCTGGCACACAAATTAAGAAATGTTGGTGACTCATAGAAATAGCCATTCACCTGGGGATAAACCATCAATAAGCTGCAGTGACCTGCCAAGATAAAACATGAAGAAGCCTAAGGCTTCACACCGTTTGCCCAGGCCAACATGTTAAAGCCAAATTGTAACAACTATACATTTATATAGTTGTAGAAAACAGCCTCATGGCTTGAAATAAGCATCTACAAACAGCAGCTTCAAAATGCCCTGCCCATATAAAAAAGCTTTAGGAACCACCATGTTCCCTAATTTCCACAGTAATCTTTCTGTAATGTTCATTTTGCTTCTCCACATTCTAGTCCCTGTATATTTATCAACTTTATATAGTTTTCAGCTATATAACACGTGTTGGGCTAAAAAGAGGCTCAATTAATAGACTACACTCCTGCACTCAAATGCTAAATTAGTTGAAAAATGACAAAAAAAATCTGTGTGCTAAAGACCAAGCAGATACTGATGAACTGTTTTGCTTGTACTGAGTCTTACATTTATAATATGCATTTCTAGCAGGATTTGGCTGATACAGGGATCTTCTCTTAAGGACAGAGCCTACAGCTGGAGAAGAACAGAATCGTGTTCCATGTGAGTAATTCACTACCGAGAATTATAAAGAATCTGGTCAACCCATGCCCCCCTTTCCTTCTTAACTTGCCAATTACATAAGCCATTTCAGTTTTCCTGTTGTGCAGTGGGTGAATGGATGGATTTAAATCAGTATTATTACACTAAGGTAGCTTCTACTTTAAAAGAACAACAGGAATGTTGTAGAAGCCTTACTCATATCTTCTTCAGTCTCTACACCTCTTTCCCAGATTCCCACCAACACATCACATTTGAAACTACTTCAAGCACCATCTTTCAGCTGAATTTAACATGCTTTTCTTGATTTATGTCTCTAAAACTTCAAAAGACCTAGGCCCATATTCATTTTGAATAAAAATGGTATCGAGGAGGGAAAAAAAGGAAGGTTTAACTGAAAAGGAGAGATCTTTGGTCCCTCCTATGGCTACAACTCAGGACCTACCTTCCTCTTCTAATAACTGCCATTAGTGACAATATAGAAATATGCAAATTTACCTAGCTCATTGTTGTGTCATTCTTTTTAAACAAAATGGGGAAATGCAAATTATTTTTGTTACTGTGTTCGTCAAGGAGAAATCTGCAGCTTTCATTAGGTTTTAATTCTAAACAATCTTTAGTTTGTTAATGTGGGTATATTGTTTCATTTCTTCATAACTCATATTATTAAAGAATGAACAGTGATGGTTGTTCACCAGAACAGGAAACCTTCATCCATTTAGAATGCTGGTTTGATGTAGAGATACTCTTATGGCATTGGTACAGAATTTTAACAAAATTATAAGCCTGTGTTTTGCCTGCTACATGAATAAAAAATATATCACATTTAAAGCTTGTTTCAAAGAATAACCTTTTTACTCACTTTTTAAAAATGAATGCTTGACCATCATTAGAGCATCTCTCATCCCTTCCCAATTTTCTTCATTCTACTACAAATAGCCTCTATTCTATGAAGAATTTGGTTTTTGTGGTGCCCCTTCACTCTTGCTTTGAAGTCTCCTAGTTCAGTCCTCTGTCTAGACAAGCAAGACCTTTCTATGGAGATTGTGTGCTAACTACAGTTTCTTTCTACAGATATTGTGTAGTAACTATAGAAGATACTATAGTTCTATAGTACTGTGCTGTAAACAGTACAGTACCTCCTGACCATGTTTCTTCTTGATGTTTATGTGATAGAAAAGACAAACCTACCATACACAAATACATACCATAACTTTCTAATAGACTATATTAATTAAATCCTCAGTAAATTAATGTAGTGACTCAGATAGTTACCACATAATGAAACCAAAACTATTTTGCATGCCGAAAGTTATATATTAAAGAGTCCAAGTAGATTTGATTTCTAGACGCGAGAAGCCATAATTCAGAAAGCATTGTATTTGTTTACTTGTTTATTTTTTTCATATACCCATGATTGCTATCAAAATATTTACCTTCCTCTCAATTTTGCTGTGAACCTAATTTCTTTTAAAATACATGTTTGTTAGGTCTTTCCCTCATCTTTATTTCAAGCAAGATCTCTCTGGACAAAAGGAACAAATAAGTCCACTGGGTCATTTTCCTTAACAATCTAAACATCTGTGTTTTTATTCATTGATAAATGTATCATTTTAATTTTAAATAATTTGTATTTATCATTGTTCAAATGTAGCTGCCCATAAACTGAAATGCAATAGGTATTTTCTACTAACATTGAATGAGAAAAACATTATGCTGAAAAGAATTATTCTTTACATAAAGAATGCATAAAACCATATTCTAGCCTTTTTTATATCATTAGCTGAAGATCAATTTCCTATGAAATGTTATATTTTCTTTCATGTTGGGGGTTACTTTCTGCAATAGTTTACTGGAGTTGGGCTTTGCAGTATAACAGGATATGTATTTTCAGAGGGTTACAGATTGCATGCTTATCTAATTGCACTAGTAAAATATAACTAATAGACATTTAATTTGACTGTATCTTGAAGGCTTACCCTTCCTCATGAAATAATGTTATCTCTAAATTGCAATCCCATACTGAGTGATTTCAATTATATATGCCCCTTGTGAATGTGTCAACAAATTTTTCATTCCCTAGTCACCTGAGAGAAAATTTTCAAATAAGAAGAAATTGCCCCCATTGGTACAGAGTAATAACTGTTATGTTGATGCAAGCTTTGATATGAAGAGTGTATAGATTGGTGAACCCCTGGGGCCACTTAGGCAGGCTGCTGAGTTAGCAGTCTACAAGGTTAGACCTGCCTCTGCTGTAATTGGAATTGGCCTCAAGGCCCCATGTGAACTCATAAATGGTACAGAATGAATACCTAAACTTAAGCTGTTATCTAGTGTTCTCTTCAAAGAATAAAGTGTTTGTGTTCTTATGTGAGGGGGATTATCAATATTAGTTTTCCTCAAGCGAGGACCACTTTTATTTCCTCCTTGAAAACAAAAACATTTCTAGGGACTCTCTTTCTCTGATTTTGAAAAAACAGCTTAGCTGTGTCTTGCTGGAGAGGCTCAGCGGAGTGGCACTGAGTGGCCCTTCTCAGCTCATAAGGACGGGATTCTGCCAGGCACCAAATTTGATTACAGTGAAACATAAAATGGAGTTTGGTGAGGTAAATGTTAAAATTTTTTCTTATGAAAATGAAATATGGGAAGTTGGGTATAATGTATTATAAATATTCTGTCATGTATATATATGGTAGAATTCTATCACAGCCCCTTTTTCTCCTTTCACAGAGACTTTTCTTTTTTCTTCTTAAGCATCAGTTGATGGGTAAATGCACTCAGACTTAAGCCAATATTTCTCCCCCTTCAGGCTCATACCTGTGGGATGTGCTATGTTGTATATAAAGAGCATGTGCCAGGATCTGCAAAGAATTGCTCTCCATCTGCTGCCCAGTGGTTCCGCTCCAGGTAGAACCTTTTTTATTACCTTTATCCTTCTGCCAGTACCAGCACCTGGATGAAGTTTAACTGCAGTCACGAGGCTGTATTTTAGGCAGAAACCTGACATGGAAGAAAACCATATTGTGGGGAAGTGCAGAGTATTTCACCTTTCTTTTACACCTAGGAGGGTGGTAACTAAAAGCTTTACTTGCTGAGAATTTGATCTCCAATATAAACATAGGATTTCTCTAGTTCCTATCCACATAATAGCCACCCTCTAGAACAAAATCTCCTCATTATATGGCATTTACAGGAGATTGCTCAGCTCTCTGCAGTTGATAGTTGAGCAATAAAATAGCTCCCCGAGGGTCAATTTCAGACTTAACTGAGGTCAGTCGTGATGCTGCCCCTGGGGAGCTGAGACAAGCTGAGCCTTTTCCTGTGTTCCAGTGTAAACAGCCTCAGCTTCAGGGGGCTTCACCTTCCAACTCAAATCCTGTCAGGGTACATATGCACAAAACCTTTTATTTGCTGTACACAATTTTTCTCTTCATTAGATCCAAACACGCATTTAATCTAAACATGTGAATTGATGGTCCTAAGGGGTTATGATTGTGTGATTCCACATTATGTGAGGCTTTTACGTATGGGTGACTCTTTTGACAAGGCTTTTTAAAATAGTTGTGAGTTTGCTCCGTAACACTTATATACATGTAATATTTCTTTTTTTTTTTAATTAAAGCATAGTGGGGTGACAATGGTTAAAGTTACATAGGTTTTCAGTGTACAATTCTGTAATATGTCTTTTCTTGTTTTTATGAATCAAATTTGATGGTGAAGGCTAACAGTAAATTTTCAACATCCCCCTACTCCCCACACACTTTTATTTGTGAAGTGTTGGTTTTCTATGTTTGCTGTAACATATTACTACAGACTTAGTATTTTAAACAACACAAAATTATTACCTTACTGTTATTGTGTAGGTCAGATACCCAACACAGTTTTCATGGATCTAAAATCAAAGTGTTGACAAGGCTGCATTCCTGTCGAGATTCTAGGGGAGAATCTGTTTTCTTGCCTTTGGCAGCTTCTCAAGGCTGCTGGCATTTCTTGGCTCACAGGACTCCTTCATTTTCAAAACCAATGGCAGGTTGATGAGTTATTTTCACACCCCATCACCCTGACTTCTGTCTCCCGATTCTACTTTTAAGAAGCCTTGTGATTACATTAGGCCCATCTGGATAATCCAAGATAATCTCCTTATTTTACATCTAAGTGAATAACAGCTTTTAATTCTATCTGCAACCATAATTCCCTGATGCCCTGTAAAGTGACATAGTCACAGTTACTGGGAATCTGGACATAACCATTTTTAGGAATGAGTGCATTTTTTCTGCCTACCACAAGTAGTAGGGGATTTCAGGTTCTCACTCAGGCTAGCTGGGTTTAGTAATTAGGCTTAAGTGGTTGCTATAATTACCAGTACTGCGGTTTTCCAACTGTTGGGTACTGTGTTCTTCACTTGCTCCTTCAAAAATGCACCAGAGGTCACTGTGCTTTATGATGTGCTTCTACGTGCCTGCACACATCCTCCCCCCATGTGAGGGGCCCCATCTTTGGGGCACCTTGTGGGAGTGTCTCAATTCCTGCTAATGGCAGAATCGTGGGGTGTTTGTCCCAGTCTTGGAATAGTCTTGTCCTCTAGTGTCCATTCTAGGGATTCCTCTCCTAGGGGCTAACCATGCCTTTTCTTCCTTTCAAGTCACCAGCCTCATTTCCCTTACCCTCATCCTAATGCTATGCTAGCTTAATGCTTTGATGAGTTATCTTAAAACTCAGTGGCGAAAGGTTGTGTTGGGGATGTCCTCCATGGTCCATTAAACCAGGGTGGTTGTTAGGGCCTGACTTTAAGAACAACAATAAGGTTTAGTTATTGTTCTAGGAAGAAAAATGTGTGAAAGAAAAATTTCTAGTGTTTCTTTTCTTAAATTTCTTTTCTTTTTCTTTCCTGTTTTTGTGTTTTTTTCTCTTCCAGTTCCTTTCAGAATTTATTGTCCTTGACCATCTTCCAATATATGTAGAGGAGAGAGAAGATATCCTAGAATTGATTATTTATTCTTCCTGCATTTATGTTTATATCATACTAATGACATGCATACTTTTGAAATTAAGTTTCCACCTGCACATGTGGTCCTTTTCTCTGAGAGCTAATGTTTTATTTACTGCAGAAAACAGTAGAGGCATAAAGGATGCATTGTTTTGTGTAGTACACAGAGTAAAACAATTAAAGTGAAAAATTGTCAGGTACATATGTAGAGAAGGTATATAATAATATAGAAGTAGACAAAGTAAGGGCAGAAAATCTTTTCAGGCTGTTATGATAAACCTAAACCATCAGTGGGATAAAGTTACGATGCAGTGATGGTGATCAATGAGAATGATATTAAAAATGCTAATTAAAAAAAAGAAAAAGAAATGAGAGGGAAATAAATCAAGAGGGAAAGAGAGAGAGAAGAAAGAAAGAAGAACGGAAAAAAAGGTGAAGAGAAAGAGAAAGTCCTAAAGTCAAATAATATTTTTGTAAGAATATGCTTGTCTTTAAAAGGGACACATTTTAAAAAACATAATAAAATAAGCTCCTTGTGCCATTAAGTATTACTGACATGACCACATTCCAGAATAAGCTTGAATAAGTAATACCAGGCAGGAAACTGACAAAATGAAGAAAAGTAGTGGTATCCATGTGAAATCGATTAGTGCATTATTTAATGCATAGCCTGGCAATTGCTATACCACACAGCACCAGGAAATCCATTGTGTAGTCACTGCACTACATATAAATTTAAAATTAAGCCGAAATTTGATTTTGAGATACCAAAGATGCTTTTAGTAGTGATTTATTTTAGTAGTATTGCCTCAGGATACCATAATTTAAATGTGATAATTACTCTGGAAAATTTATAGCTATGACCAAATTATTTTTCTTGTCTTGTCTTTTTCCTTTCTTAGTGATCTGCAATTGTTTTTGCGGTGGCTCAACTTGAGATATTATCCTATATAATGAAAAAAGGTCTTGATGGTTCCATTGCTTCCCTAGTATCAAAGGAGCTTAGTGACATAGCTTTCTGTTTCCTGGGTACCTCCAAACTTCTTGAATTATACCCTTGTTACAATATCACTTAAAGCCATGACCTTGTTCTCCCAGGATTCTATTAGTTTATTATGCTACTTACAAAAAGTAAAAAATGTACTTAATTTGTAAAATAAGTACTTAATTTTTTTCTTTTCTTTTATATGTACATTGAAAATAGATTTTTTTTATAGTCTCTAATTACAGGACGTGACAAAAAGTATTGCTCACTTTAAACAAAAAATAGACTGCTAAATATCTATCATTTTTTATTTCTCTACAGAGGAGCAACTTATTCTTTTCACTGCTCTATACCAAAACCTCCTAGAAGATTACCTAGCTCATAATATGCTGTTAAAAAATAATTTGTTGAATGTATGAATATATAATATTTCATAGTGGTTCCAATAAATCACTGGCATATATTTCCCTTTATCTATATGTCAACATCATGGGGGGAGATGAAGAGTTTATGTCTCACTGATATGATTAGATTCACTCTTAGCTTTACTCATTTTTTTTTATTGTAAACAAGTTTACAATTCTGGAAGATTAAAGATTGAATATTGCTATAATACAATCTCCGAAATTATAAAAGGGGAAAGCCTTCCACATTTGCCTGTACTTGTGAACAGAGCATTGGCCTAAAGGAGTAAACAACCCTAGGAAACACCAGTTGACAAGGCAGGATGTATACAGGCACCCAGGAAAAATGATTTCATATACAGAAAATCTAATGTAGGTCCAGCTAGCACTCTCTGAGCAAGTTTATTTCACAGTCCAAGGCAAAAACCTTTAGTTCCAGGACCTAAAATGGGATTTCCCTCCTCTTCCATTCATTAATTCTTAGGCTTTGAAGATGTAATGGTGAATAAGGCACAGTCCTTGATCTCAAGGTGTGGAAGGCATAGTAGAGAATAGAGAAAAGAAAACACAGAGTAGGGCTGCATTGAACATGGATGTTGAGTTGAGTGGATGTAGAGAAACAATTCTGACAAGCACTGAGAAACAGCATCAACTATCATGGAAGTCGACTTCCTAGGTCAGTGAAATGATACCATCAAATCTCTTTCACGCTGAAAAGCAAAGACAGAATGTTATTTTTCCAAATTCAAATGTTACAATTTTATCTGTAAATACTGGAAAGAAATTTGTTTTTTTTTCTGGCTTCTATCATACCTTCACATCATTCTGGGTGACTGAATAGAGATAGTAAATTACTGTAGATTATTTTTGTCTTTGCCACTGCTAAAACTGTTTCCTGAAAATTCCCCATACAATTTAACTTTATTATTATTGTCATCAAAAACAAAATCATTTTTGTTTGTACTATTTTAGGCGGAAAAGCCATGATAGTAAAAATAAATTTCCTAAAGTTTCATTTTCCTCCTAGCTCCTCTTTTCTTTCCACCTTAAAACATTCCTGTTTTCTGCTCTCACCTTATTTCGTGTACTGTTTGCTTCTCACCTGTGCTGCCATCCACATGTATACCCTTTCTGACATCTGCAGCCTGATTTTTTTATGCTCCTTGTCTGTCATACTCTAATTCTCTCTAACATACAATTCCTGCCACTCTCATATTCTCATAGATGTTATCTTTTTAAATAGCCTATCTCTTACAGTTCCTCTCTTCTACATATTCCTTCTCTGTCACTATAAACCTATCCTCACTTATTATCCACCTCTCATACATATTCCCAGGCTAATGTCTAAATCAACAGGCCGGATATGCTTACACTCAGTAAGGCAGTAATGCCAGTGCAGCACATCTCAGCTGCACAGCTATTTCACCCAGTGGTGACCTAGAAACATTGAACTTCCTATAGCGTTAAGATGCACTTGATTGAATCTCAACACTGACATTCTGTCTCTTATGTAAGTTCATACACACCCACACCCACATCCACACCCACACACCCCTTCCAGTGCTAAAATCAACCTCTCTCAGTGATTTCAACTGTTAGTAGTATTGGACGCGTAGATGACACAGGAGGCAGCCTGGATTGTGGTGCATGGTACATGGAAGGCAAGGAACTGAGAATCCTATTATTTTGTGAGTTAAATACCCTTGGAAAAAAGATGAGTGAATGTAATGTCTATGTGACAATCGAATCGAAGGCTAAAGGAAAGTGGAACAGAAGTTGCCTATCTGTATACTTTATATCACCATTTCTTTAAAAAGATGAGAATACATTGTCAAAATTATCTGGATTTATTTATTGAAGACAGATTACAAGAATAATTTTGCAGGCAAAAGTTCAAAGTACAATCTATAATTTACAACAAATTAACATATTTGCATACCTGAAAATAAATTTTAAAATAGCATTTTCATTGATTATTTTTCATTGGGAAATAGGATGCTTTTTATTATGTTCCCTTACTAATAAAATGTTTGGAAGAAACGTATTTCACCATGTTCTACATAGGCCACAGAATTAACTGTAAGAAAAAGTGCAGCACAGGTTGAGGGCTACCCAATAACCAGACTAGAATAATAAATGTGAAACTATGTAAGTCTAAAGAAAAAAGAAAAAAAAACAAACCTTGTTTAAATCTAACATATATTGAAATGAAAACGTTTTTTTCTAATTTTTTAAAAAAATTAGTAATATGCTATAGAATACCAAGATGTATCTACACATTAAACAGATTATCAAAAGCATCTGGTACTGTTCAAAAACAACTCCTAAGTGTAATTTAGCAGATTTTGTATCTTTGGGCCTGAACATGCATTCGATTTCTACTTTATATTTTCTCTAAGTAATTGGAATTCTTTATCTCACCTTGCATTGATAAAAATGGTAGTCATTTTTTTCTATGTAGAATTTTTGTTAGCCCATGTACTGAAGTCATTTATGTTCATTGTTTTGTTTTATCTAAAAAGCTAGTCTATTGTATATATCTGGAATTAATAAAGCTGTATTGTTTAAAAATACTTTATATGCAGGTGCTATATTTATATTTCAATATCCCTGAAGCATAGGGTTCTCCTTATTTTAAAATTTTCTTTTATTACTTAAAATAATTTTCTAAGTTTTGAATATTATATGGTCACTTCTGGTACAAATACATTTTTCAAATACCTTTTCTCAGGATAATCCACATCACTATCTCTGTTTTTACTTCTTTGTCCTTTCCAATGAGATTTAATGTATTTCCCACTTTCACTGTTCTGCATCTCTTCCATAATTTTTCCCTTTTCAGCCTGACTTTATCTTTGTAGACTGCATCTTCCATTTTGCTTTTCACATTGTAGCGTTTATGGCCTCAGGTGCATTTTACACTTGCTATATACATCTAAATTTGTGGTTCTTTTTTTCCTCAAGAAGCTGTTAGTAAATCAATAGTTCATTTTGCATTAACTGTATTTTAGAATCAAGGAAATATGACACATGGGATTTGCAGCAAGTTACTTGAATTCTTTGGAAATTGGTTTTCTCATTTTCTTCCAAGTGAGGGTAATATCCGACAGAAAAGACTGTGCTGTTTTTTCCAAGTCTTTCTATCTCTGACCACACTGGGGTTATCCTCAAACTCCTCTTCTTGCTCACTCATTTCCTTTTGATCACTCTCTTCATCAGAGTCCTCTTCATATACTTTTTGTAGAGCCTTTTTAGTGAATATTTTTAGAGATTATAATATTTTTGAGTTTTATGAAAAATGGAAAATATATTCTGAAATTATTAAAAGCTCTGGGAATCTCAGTGAGAAAATATTATGGAAACATGTTTCATCATTTGATGCAATTAACATGATATTAAAAGTGTTCATTTGAGTTCCAGGAAGCACAGAGTTTGTGTGAAGCCAGATGTCTAGACTGGACTCTGAGGACTGCTTTCTTAAAATGAGACAATTTGACACTAGTCATAGACTTTGCATATAAGTTTTATGGCAGGTCCCTCCTGCCCTGTGGGTCTATGCACTCCCAACCTCAGGGCCACACTTGCCTATCAAATACATTTTTTGAAAGATTTGGGTATGTGTGAGGCAGGGAGTTAGCACTGAAAACTTTTATATCTCTGGGCTTTAAGAGAGCCCCAAGGAAACCATACATAGTGGTTTTCCCAGGGAGGTACCTGTTTATACATATTATCCAAGCATAATTGTCCCTATTTGTAAAATAAGTTATATCTTCATCTACTTAATAAGGGAATAGAAAGTTGTACTCCTTGGTCCAGGGAGGCATCAAGTAATCTTGGAACTCAATGAATGAGACAAAATCTATCCAAGTCACCAGCATCCTAAACTTGCAAGTTTGGAGTGACATTTTCACTTCTCTGGTACCCTTAGTAGTAACAAAACCTTAACACCCTTAGAGATACTTCTAGAACAAGAGGTTCCTGAGACCTCTGCAGAAGAGAAAATTGTTTGTTAAAAATGAGCACACAATAAAAATAATTTTCACCTAGAAAATGATACACATAAAGTAAATAAAGCTGACCAAGAAAAAAAAAAAAAACAACCACCTAGGAGCTTGAGATGATTTAACATCTGTACAGACTATGGCTCTGCCAATCACATCTCTCCCCAATCTTTCTCCCCACTTTTTGCTAATGAAAGTCACACACACACACACACACACACACACACACACACACAAAATAAGTTTTAGTTGGGAACGTAGCTGCTGGCCATGTGACTAAGGTTTCCAATGGGTTATGTTTTCTGCATCTTCCATATCACTTCCTTGAAAATAATTTACTTATTCCCCAGCACCTTCTTGTCTCTTTCCATAAGCCAGAGCAAAAACATGATGCTGATGAGCCAGCATTAACCCTGCCAGACATGATAACAATAATAAAATTCCGTCAATGGCAGAATAATAAAAAAACCTATGTCCCTGACAGTCTTGTGGAGAGAGCTGCCTACATTCCCTGCCTGACCTATTAGGTGAGAAAGAAATACAGTTCTATATTATATGAGTAACTATAATTTTGAGTTTTTTTTAAAAGCAACTTAAACTATTTTTTAAGAAATAGAGATATCATAACATAAATATAGAGAAAAAAAAGAAATAAAAAGTGGAAGAGAAGCCAGAATAAAAAAATAAGATACCCTGAAAAAATAATAAATTTGAAAAGAGATCCAAATAAAATAGAAAAAAAGGTTAAAAACTTGAAACAAAAAATGGAAACATTATAAATGTTTATATATATAGAAGACAATACCAAAGTCAGCATCGCCTGAATAGCAATTTCAGAAGAGGAGAGTATACTGAAAAGAGGCAATATTTTAAAGGATAATGAGTAATAATTTTCCAGGATTAGAAATGTAAGAATCCTCAGATTGCAAAATGCACCTCATCCCAAGAAGTCTATACCTAAATATGGTAATAAATCTGTAGAACTCCTAAGGTAAATAGAAATTAATATAGGCAACTAGAATGATAGCTGACTTCAAAACAGAAAGAGTAAATGAAAGAAGTAAATGAAATAACGTTTTCAAGTAACCAAGAAAAACAATTGTCAGCTAAGATTTCTACAAGTTAATTTTTATTAAAGTTGAAGATAAAATAGTCATTTTTAAAACAAAAATGACAGATTTTGTATTTATGTGTGTCCTGAAAATTATTTTAAAAATGTGTTTAAGTAAATAGGCAATTGAACTCTAAAAGATAGAATGCAAAGTAAAAAGCAACATGAAGGTAAATAAAGTAAATATAATATTAAATATAATTACCTACTAGGTAAAAAATCAATAATATTATTGGACTAATTAAATAATTGAGAAAGTGGAACATAGAAGATTGAAGGAGTTATTGGTTACATGTTTAACAGACTCTAAGGTTTTTATATGGTTTTGGAAGAGACTAGATACATTGATAACCTTTAAAGTTTATCAATTCAATTGGTCAAGATAATTGTCTACACTGATTTTCTCCAATTGCCACCTCCTCAGTATTTTTTATATTCATTAAAGTTATGCATTCAACTTCACCATTTTCTGAAACTTCTCTCATCAAACTCAACAATGACCTCCATTTTGCTTAATCAAATATACGAGTCTCAGTCCACATCTTTATGAATTGGTAGCACTTGACAAAGTTGATCACTCTCTCCTTTTTAAAATACCTTCTTTACCATCTACTAAGATTCTATACTCATTTAGTTTTCATTCTACCTGCCATATATATTTAGTTTTCTTTTCATGTGCCCCTTCACCTCTCCAACATCTAAATAGTGCAGGACCCCAGTATTCAAATTTTGAATCTGTATGCTTTCCTCTCTATACTAATTTCCTTGGTAGTATTATCAAGAATGATGACTATTAATAATTGTGTATATTCTGATGTTTCTAAAAATATGTATTTCTAGCTTGGATTTCTCTCCTAAATCTTAGAAACATATAGACATATGCTTACTTGGCTGGGCTATTTCAGTGTTTATTTGAAATCTGAAACTTAGCATTCTTTTCTATGCCAGTTAATACTAATTTTATTTTTATAGTTGTTTAGACCATAATTCTTATAAACATCATTTACTTTTATTTTTCCTACAATTGCACTCAATAAATATATTGGCCTTCTCCCTGCTTTATTATCAGAGTATATCCAGAATCCACTCATTTCTTACACCCTGCACTGCTACAGCCCTGAACCAATGTCAAACACACACAAACCAACTATACCTCCTATTATTATATTTTGCCCTACTTTTGTCTCCTTCACACCTATCACTCTAAATGATTTTTTCTAAAAATTGTCTGTTTTTTACTAAGATTTGTATTTGCTTTATTTACTATTGTACAATACTAGGAGCTCAATAAATATTTTTGATAATATTATTGGATAATTGATGCATGTAGATTTAAACTAAGTATTTAAAGTAGCAATACAATGTATTATTTCAAGCCAATACAAGAAAAAACCTTTTCCTAAAAATAAGAGGAATTTAACAGGTTGTGTATAAAAAAATCCAAACTGATAATATGAAATAAGTCCCAGATAATTTTATTTTTTCTTATAAAAGGAATATGTAAAACATTGTGAGATAGACAAGTTAAAATTAATAAAGAAGAAAATATTTATCAGGCAAATACAACTTAAAGAAGGCTATCATATCATAACTGACAATAGACTCAATTAAATTTAATGGCAAGAAGCACTATAATATATTTCAAAGATTATTAAATAATGAGAAATTAATTATTAAAAATGTTACTAATATTTAAAGACCTAAACTTAAGAGCTAAAACTATAAAACTTTTAGAAGAAAATACAAAAGGAAAGCTTCGTGACATTGTATTTGGCAATGATTTCTTGAATATGACACCAAAAGCACAGAAAAGAAGAGGTCTAAAATGTGGATTATGTGGTTTTTGTCCTTAATTACATTGATTGATTTTCACATGTTAAAACAAATTTTTATTCCTGTGATAAATCCCATTAGGTGTGGTGTATAATACTTTTTAAATATATGTCCAGATTAAGTTTCCTAGAATTTTGTTGAGAAATTTTGTGTATAATTTATAAGAGATATTGTACTGTAGTTTACTTTTCTTGTGATACCGTTCTCTGGTTTTTAAAATATCTATATCTTGATTAGATAGATGATAGATAGATAGATAGATAGATAGATAGATAGATGATAGTAGATATGAAAATATAGACATACACACACACACTCTCTTAAGATACCTGTGAGTATATAAATATTAAGAAATCAACAGTGAAGGCAATTATGACAAGAAATGCAATTTTAGATATAGACACTAAACTTGCTTTATCCATTGATAGGCCAAAAAAGAGAGAATAAAAAGTAACAAAGGGCATATACGATAAGTGGGAAATGTGATGTTTAATATCAGAAGTAAGTGTGAGTTACACAGTATGGCACCAGGTTAGTTAAAATCGCCAATATAAGAGAGGGTCAAGATGGTGGATTAGGTAAATGCTATGCCTCCTGCAACCCAGGATCACACCAAAACTACAAATAAATTATGGAACAATCAATTTTAGGACTCACTGGAGACTAGCTGAATAGAAACCCTATAACTAAGGATCTAAAGAAGAGGCTACATGGGGACTGGTAGGAAGAGCAGAAGTGCAAAATGGGCTAAACCCAACCCACAGATACTGGTTGAACACAGGGAGGGACACTTCGATGGTGGTGGTCCCCCCAAAAGAGGAAGGGACCTCAGACCCACACTGGACAATACAGCCCAGGGGTCCTGTGCTGGGAAGAGGAATTCCCAGAACATCTGGCAGTGAAAATCAGTGAGGACTCTGTCTGCCTGTCCCGGTGAGACACAAGGCAGGTAGAAATCCAGACGCCCTCTTAAAAGGCCTGCATATAGACTCACTCACTTGCCAACACTCACCTGGGTTTCTGTGGAGGGGTGTCAACTTGAGAGGTACCAGAGACATACAGAGAAAGGCTGAGGTGTGTGTCTTCAGGGTGAGGGCTGGAGGGGCAGCAACCATTATCTTTGTGTGAAGCCTGTCACACATGTAGCTTACAGGAGGGCACAATTTTTTCTATATTGAATCCTTCCCAAAAAGGCCAAACCTGAGAATGCAATATCCTGATAATATTCACTTGTGTGCACCACCTTGGCAATGCCCTGGTTCCCATTACACACAGCTAGTATTTCATTGCTGGGGGTATACTTGGCTACTGAGCAGCGAAAGCCTGCAGCAGCCTGGGGAACTTTTGGTGGTGAGCAGTGAGCCACAACCTGTGCTGCAGCCTCTTGGGCAGCTCTCAGGGACCTGTGGGCCTAAGGTGAGTGGTGGCTAGAAGTGGTGTTCTCAGCATGTTTTTGCGAAGTGGTTCCAGGTCTAGCACTGGTGCAAGAACCAAAGCTGCATTAACTTTGTAAAAACCACCACTCACAGCCCATAGATCGCTGGACCCCTGCCCAACCCACCTAGAGCTACATTTCCAGGGTCACTTTCAGACCCTGAGAAGTTGGCTTTACCCACAAGCTGCAGAAGACTTTTAGAGCAGCAGACTGCCTGCAGTGGAACTTTTGGTTGTGGACAGTGAACCACGACCTGTGACACAGCCTCTCTTGGGAGGCTCTTGGGAATCTGTCAGCCTGAGGCAAACTGTGGCTGGCTGCAGCATTCTCAGGGCATTTTGCTAAGTGGTCACAGGCCAGGCACTGGAACAAGAACTGAACCTGTATTAATGTTGTAAAAACTGCTGGTCACATATCGTGACTCCCTTGAACTCCACCCAACCTAGGTCGTGCTGAATCAGCTGAAGCAGTCTTAACACTGGACCAACCAGCCTAGCCTGTACACCTAAAGCGGCTCTTTCAATGGCTGAGCCTTGTGGGCAACTGGCAGTTGGCAACAGACCTAGAAGGCCCTAGGCCTTTTGCTAAGTTACCCCAGGCTCAATACTGGTGGCAGCTGAGCTTAGTTAACAGCAAGGCCACCTTCACATGCCTCCATGTCCAGCACAGGCAGCAGCCAACCAAATATAGCTTTGCAGTGCCAACCAGGTAGCCATGTGCCAGTCACAGGCAAGGCTGAAACTGACCTTTCAGGATCACCTCCCAAGGGACACCATAAACAAAAGAATCATAGGCCAGCTTCAGACCACACCAGTGCACCACCTAGTTAGCTCCACAAGCTAACTAGGTATGGCCTGAATAGGTACAAAGACCTATGGGGGCAAACCCCTCTCTGAGGGATCAGTTTCCACACACAGGTCATATGCTGTGGATGTAGCCAATCCTCACAGCCAGTCAGCCTGGGAGGCAGTCTCACCCACTGATGTGCCAAAAGCAACCAAGGCTCACTACAACAGGAGAAGACACACAACACACTCAATGGACACTCCTGAAACACACACATAGAAGATCAGGGAGACTGCACCATTGAACCACACAGGACATATACTACATAAGGCCACCCAGCAAAGACTGAGAGACATAAGAGAATACTTAGAAGCAAGGAGACATACATAATAAATAGAAGCAAACACAAAGATGCAGCCAGAAAGAGGAAACAAAGAAACATGTCCCAAATAAAACAACAGGAGAAACATCCAGAAATAAAGCTAAATGAAATGGAGACAATCAACCTACCAGAGACAGAGTTTCAAACAATGGTTATAAGAATGCTGAAGGAAGTTAGGAGAATTTCAAGAGATAGTAACAACCATAGAAAAGAACCAGTCAAAAATAAAGAATACAATAACTGAAATGAAGAATACACTAGAAGGAATCAGCAGCAGATTAGATGAAGCAGGAGATCAAATCAGTGATTTATAAGACAAGGTAATAGAAAGTAGCCAAATGGGACAACAAAAAGGAAAAAGAATTTTAATTTTAAAAAATAAAGATACTTTAAGGGACCTGTGGAAAAACATCAAGCATAACAACATCACACTATAGGAGTACCAGAAGGAGAAGAGAGGGAACAAAGAATCAAGAACCTATTTGAAAAAATAATGACTGAAAACTTCTTTACCCTAGCAAAGAAAATACACATACAAGCCCAGGAAGCACAGAGAGTCACAAACAAGATGAATCCAAAGAGGTCCACACCAAGATACATCATAATTAAAATGGCAAAGGTTAAAGACAAAGAGAAATTATTTTTTCAATTTTTAAAAATATTTTTAAAGGGCCGGCCAAGTGGCTCAGTTGGTTAAAAGCTCGCTCAAGAGTTTGAGCTCTGAGCAACAGCGGTTCGATGTGCCCAGCCTGAGCTGAGCTGCCGCTGAGCTGCCAAAAGGTGGCAGGATGGCTCAGCTAAAATAATAATATAATAATATATATATATATATATATATATTTTTTTTAATTAATTTTATTGGGGAACAGAGTGTTTTTCCAGGACCCATCAGCTCCAATCAAGTAGTTGTTGCAACCTAGTTGTGGAGGGTGCAACTCAGTGGCCCATGTGGGGATCGAACTGGAAGCCTTGGTGTTATGAGCACTGAGCTCCAACCAATGAGCTAACCAGCTGCCCCTGACAAAGAGAGAATTCTAAATACAGCAAGAGAAAGCAACTAGTTACTTACAAGGGAGCTCCCATAAGACTATCAGCTAATTTCTCAACAGAAACTTTGCTGGCCAGAAGAAAGTGGCAGGAAATATTCAAAGTACTGAAAAACAAGGGCCTACAGCCAAGACTACTATACCCAGCAAGGCTGTCATTTAAATTTGAAGGCAAGATAAACAGCTTCCCAGACAAAAAAGAAGCTAAAGTAATTTAGTACCACCAAGCCAGTATGACAAGAAATGTTAAAAGGTTTTCTTTAGGCAGAAGAAAGGCAAAAACAAACAAACAAATATTAAAAATATGAATAACAACATGGCAATAACTATGTACCTATCAATAACCACTTTAAATATAAATGGATTAAATGCTCCAACTAAAAGACATAGGATAGCTGAATAGATAAGAAAATAAGACCCATACATATGTCCACAAAAGACCCACCTCAGATTGAAAGACACATAGATTGAAAGTAAAGGGAATGAAAAGCATTATTTCACATAAATGGAAATGAGAGAAAAGCTGGAGTAGCAATACTTACATCAGGCAAAACAGACTTTAAAATAAAGACTATAATAAGGGACAAAGAAGAACATTACTTAATAATAAAGAGATCAATTCAACAAGAGGACATAACGCTAGTAAACATTTATTCACAAAAATTATGAGTACTTAAATATATAAAACAAATATTGACTGACAAAAAGGCAGAGATCAACAGTAACACAATCATAGTAGAGGACTTTTATACCCACTGACACCAATGGACAGATCTTCCAGACAGAAATCAACACATAGACAGTGGTCTTAAATGACAGACTAGACCAGATGGATTTGATTGATATTTTTAGAACATTTTATATCAAAGCAACAGAATATACATTCTTTACAAGTACACATGGAACATTTTCTAATACAGATCACATGTTAGACCACAAAACAAGTCTCAATAAATTTAAGAAGATTGAAATCATAGCAAGCCTCTTATCTGACCACAGTGGTATGAAACTAGAAATCAGTTACAAGGAAAAAACTGAAAACACACAAACACATGGAGGCTAAATAGCATGCCATTAAATAGCAAGTGGGTCAAAAATGAGATCAAGAAGGAAATCAAAAGGTTCTTTGAAACAAATGAAAATGAAAACACAACAACCCCAAATCAATAGGACACAGCAAAAGCAGTCCTAAGAGAAAAATTCATAGCAACCCAGGCCTGCCTAAAGAAGCAAGAAATATCTCGAATAAACAGTCTAACTTTACACCTAAGGGAAATGGAAAAAGAAAAGCAAACAAAGCCCAAAGTGAGTACAAAGGAGGAAATAATAAATATCAGAGTGAAAATAAATGAAAAAGAGGCTAAAAAAAATTCAAAAGATCAATCAGCAAGAGCTGATTTTTTTAAAGATAAATAAAATTGAAAAACTTTACCACACTCATCAAAAAAAACCAAGAGAGGACTCAAATAAATAAAATCAGAAATGAAAGAGGAGAAGTGACAGTGGACACCACAGAAATACAGTTTTAAGAAAATGCTATGAGCAGCTATATGCCAACAAATGGGCAATCTGGAAGAAATGGTAAGATTCCTAGAAGCATACAATTTTCCAAGGCTGAAACAAGAAGAAACAGAAATTCTGAACAGACCGATTACTACTAATGAAACTGAGTCAGTAATCAACAAGCTCCTAAGAAACAAAGTCCTAGACGAGATGGCTTCACAGGTGAATTTTACCATACATTCAAAAAATAATTTTCACCTATTCTCCTCAAACTATTCCAAAAAATCCAAGAGGAGGGAAGGCTCCCAAACTCATTTTATGAGGCCATGATTACCTTGATTCCAAAACCAGATAAAGACGTTTCAAAAAAAGAATACTATGGGCCAATTTCTCTAATGAATATAGATCCAAAAATCCTCAACAAAATATTAGCAAACCGAAATAGATTCATAGATACAGAGAGTAAACTGAGGGTTGCTAGATGGGAGAGGGGTTCAGGGATGGGTGAGAAGGTAAAGGAATTAGGAAGTACAAATGGGTAGTCACAGAAAATCCACAGGGATGTGAGATACAGTAATATGGGGAATATTGTCAATAATGTAAAAACTATGTGTGGTGTCAGAGAGGTATTAGACTTATCAGGGGGGGGATCACCTCATAAATTATATAAATGCCTAACCACTGCATGGTACACCTGAAACTAATACAAAATAATATTGAATGTCAACTATAATTATATACACACACACAAACACACACACACACACACACTTGTGTGTATTCATTTAAAGGGTGTAAAGTACAGCATAGGGAAGGTAGTGAATGGTATTATGACAGCTATGCACAGCTCCAAATGGGTAGTAGACTTCGGGTTATGACTTTGTGAGGTATGTAAATTCCTAATCATTGTGTTGTTTTGTACACCTGAAACTAATAATAAAAAATAAAAATAAACTATTAAAAAATAACACAGACAACAAAAGAAAAAATTTGGACCTTATTAAAATAGATAACCTTTGTGCATGAAAAAAACTATCAACACAGTAAAAAGGCAAATCATGGAGTGGGAGAAGATGCTTGTAAATTGAATATCTGATAAGGGATTAATATCCAGAATAAGTAAAGAACTATAACTCAACAACAAATAAACCAAATAACCAATTTAAAAATAGACAAAAGATTTGAGTAGACATTTTTCCTCAGATGGTATACACATATTCAATAAGCGCATGCATGAAAAGATGTCCAATATCACTAATTATTAAGGGAATGCAAATAAAACCATTATAAGACACTACTTCATACCCACTATGATGGTTATTATAAAAAAAAAGAAAATAACAAGTGCTGACTAGGATGTGGAGAAATTTGAACCCTTGTGCATTGATGGTGGGAATGTAAAATGGTGCTGTTAGTGTGAAAAACAGTAAGGCTGTTNTTATGATAATCTTCACTGAACTTTAGGCAACTAACATTAAAATGTGTTTATTAGAAATCTCCTATATCTTATATTTTCAATCCTGAAATAGTTTTTCTCACTATATACTCATGTCTTTCTTTCGTTCTCAACCTCATTAATTTTACTAGTGGTGACTCCTACTAACTTACCTGTCACAGATGTTAGTAGTCCTGTTTCATTGTGGCTTCCATTCATACTTTATCCAACTTAATTTCCATTGTATTTCACAGCAAGGTACACATAATCCTAGATATTTTTTGCCTGTTTTTGTGTAGTTCATATCTTCCAATTGTTGGACTTTGGTGAGTCCACTATCTGTTATCTCCAGTATCTATTTTATCATGAAAACAAAACAAAACAAAAAACAAAACAAAACAAAACAGGGGCCGGCCGAGTGGCTCGGTTGGTTAAGAGTGCAAGCTCTAATCAGTAGGGTCGTCAGTTCGATTCCCACATGGGCTGGTGAGCTGCACCCTAGTTGAGCTGCCACTGAGCTGCCAATAGGTGGCAGGATGGCTCAGCTGGTGAGAGCACGTGCTCCTAACAACAAGGGTGCCAGTTCAACTCCCACATGGGATTCTGGGCTACCCTCAACTAAAAACAAAACAAAACAAAACAAAAAACCAAAACAAAACCTTCAGTATTTTCTCTGGAATTGAAGAAATGTGATATGTTATCTACTCTCTCACCATTATTTTGCAAATGTTACTTGTTGCTCGTTTCTTGACTAGTCACTCTAGTAAAGAAAGGGCAGTCCTCTTACCTCCATTTTTGTGACTTTTTTGAATATATTTCCCCAGGTCAACTGTGTAGCATCTCGCTTACTGAAGAAGTGCCCCAATAGAATGTCAGAACTTGTGTGAATCTCACCCAGTACTTTCACATTCACTTTTGTTTTTCTCCAAACTCTGACTGAGAATGTATTTTGCTTTATACTTGCTAATATTATCTTATTGCCTCTAAGTCCATCAATTACAAAACTTTGTTCTATCATAATTGTTTGAGATGATCTTAGACAGCCCCCAAAATCATAAGGCAAAGTCTAGATATAGACATGATGAGNAAAAAAAATAAGTAAATTTTCATTATCCAATTATGTAATCTCAGTCTGCAGGTCATAATAATGTTACATAAACACAATTTTCCAGAGTTTACATACTTATTAAGCCCTACCTAGAGGTAGGAGCTCAATAATCATTCCCACCATCAAATTGTCCTAGTTGAGCTTGGCATCCAAAATATTTTTAAACATGTGTTTGGGAGAAGAGCCATTCAAGTTGGGTCGCTGAGTGCAAGGTGCCATGATGGTAGTCGTGGTGTGGACATCAGCTCTCTATATATCTTCAAAAAGCCCCCCTCACTCCCATTGTGTATGTGAATATAAACATGAAAGGCAAAATAATTATGTATGAATATTAATTTTTCGGATGTGAGGATCAAGAGGTACTCTCATTTATGACCTTAAATTCTTTGCATTTGTTCTTTTTTATTAAATTTATTGGGGTGACATTGGTTTCAAGTGTACATTTATATAATATATCATCTATACATAACATTGTGCATTCACCACCCAGAGTCACTTCTCCTTCCATCACCATATAGTTGACCCCCTTTACCCTCATCTACCACCCACCTCCCCTCTTACCCTCTAGTAACCCTAAACTGTTGTTGTGTCTATGAGTTCTTGTTTCTTGGTTTTTCTGTCTTGTTCCTTTTTTGCTTTCCATTTTATATCCCACATATGAGTGAAGTCATATGGTTCTTGACTACATTTGTTCTTTTTATCATTAAGGGTTAAGAAAGTAAAATAGGAAGCTATTAGCATAATATTTTTGCATAAAATAATAAAATCATTATTTCTGGACAATTAAGTTTAATTGTTTAGCCTCTATAAAACGTCTCTTAAAATGTAAAATAGTTTTTAATTTAATTTTTAAAAGTCTTAGTGAAAATGAACTTTTAAGTTGTATACTCACAATAATGGCTTTTGAAGTATCTGATTTCAAGTCACAATTCAAAAGTAATAATATGTTAATTATAAATTTTTTTGCACTGACAATTGTTTTATAATTACTTTTGTTATATTCCTTCAGAACAAATTAATACAGAATAAAAGAATTATTTGTTAGCCTAAAGTAAAAAATAAAGTTAAAACAAATAAATAGGTTGTCTGCCATGCATTGCCCTGTAAACAGTAGCAATAATAAAATGTAGGTCACTTGTCTCCCAAGTACATGCCCTGTCCGGTAGTTTGGGATCCTTCAGATGGACTATTTCACAGACGTCAATTGGAATCATTGCACAAAATATACCTCAGTATTTGTTTTTTTGGGGAAAGTGTCAATCTTCCCTCTTGTCTGATTTTACATATTTTTAAAAAATAAGAACTAGATATAAAATGGTAACTGTTTTAGTGATTATGTATGTTAATTTCCCATAAAAAACTATTTCTCAACTCAAACTCATATCATTAGATATTTGTTGGATTCTAAGTATATATTTTGAAGTAATTTTAATATATAATTGTAATTATACATAATATATATAAAAATTTTTAATATTATATAATATTAATCATTTTTAATTATAACTATATATTTTTACATTGTTGCCAAACTTGGACATTCTATTTTCTGGGTGGTGTTCAGTGCACATAAACCTTCCCAATTAATCTTTCAGTTTCTTAGCAACCATGAAAACTATCACTTAATAATTGAAACCCATGGAAATTTACATTAATAACACAATATTTTCTAAGATAAAAATAAATGTAACCATAGGAATGAAATCTAAAGACGAAAAGCAGTGTTGAATTGAAATGAATAGTTGAAAGTGCTTATTTAATTAAATTGGATTCAACCATCCAAAGTGAAAATGTAAAGATTTAGGGAGAAATGTAGCTGAACTATTAAGCAACTCAATTTTTTGGTGGTTGGTAAAGGAGCAAAAATTAATTGATATAATCTCTATACCTGCTTTATTCACTGCTATATTCCTTTGACTTCTTTTAATGTACAACCCTTAATAGTTATAATTATTCAATGAATGATAAAACACACAAATGAAGAACTGGCACTAATCCTCTTTTAAAATTTTAATTTTCTTTACATTTTCCATTCTGATATAAACTCATAGTTCAGAAACCCATCACTTCTTTTTCTAATCTCAAAAGACATTTTACCTAGCCAATTCAGGATTACTCACTGTACCATAAATGAGGAAATATAATACTTTATATAACAACCATACCATTGTATTTACCACCTAAGTATTTAGTTACCAGACTGGTTTTTTTTTTTAATATGACACAGGTAGAGTTGGAAGCCATTATCAGTACTTAGGTTCTTGGTAAATTCTTTCTGAAAGAAACAGATTAAATTCTGAAAAGTGAAGTAAAGGTAAAGCCATGCTTGCTTCAATTGAATTCTAGTCATTTAAACCTATTCATTGCAGGTATACAGATTTTCCTATTATGTATCCTACTAGTATACATTCATTTTGGATTAAATTTTAATTATCCTGGTTCACTGCTCATTTCTGTACATGATGTTAAATACATACCTGGTTATCCATTTTATATGCATGTATGCATTCTCTTTTACTGATCAGGTATTTCTTGTCTTGATGTATACACAACCTAATTTTTAGGAAATATACCTCAACCAGGTAATATAGGCAGATAAAAGTTATATCTTGATGTCACCAAAACAACATGGCAGAGTGGAAAGAGTATGATTTAATGGCAGACAGTCATGAGTTTGTATCCCGATACTAACCAGTCTAATTAACCTGCCTTAGTCTCCGTTTTCTCATCTGCAAATTACAGAACTGTTCTGAGAACCAGAGAAACTATGGGTTGAGTGTTTTGTAAATAGTAGTTCTTATATTATAAATTTAAAAAGATAATTACTATAATAAACAGCTAATATGGAATAGTAGAATAAAGAATGTCATTTTAGTAAAAGCAGAGATTGGATGTGGGTTAAAATATCATTTTTATTGCAGAGGAAATGTCATTTGATTTTGTAATTTATGTAAAATCTAAGGTTTCCCAAGAGGGCATTTGAATGCAGCCAAAAGAGTAACTACCTCAGTTACCCAGATCATCTTTGATGAAGTCCATTAAAAAATCCCTGAAAATTTAAAAAAGACTTAGTGTTTACAATATCAAATGAGCTATTTGACTTTATTCTCCATGCAGTAAGAAATATTTATTTTTATTGATTGTGTTTGTATCATTTAAACACAATGTCTCTACTATTCAAATTACCAAATTGTTCTGANAAAATTTATCATAATTTTAATTCTTAACCTTTCTCTGAAGACCTATTACCATGCATAAGTCATACCCATCAATTTTAATTATGATAGTACTAAATTCTCTGATAGAAAATGTAACTAACTGCTCACTATGACTGTAATCTGATAGTTTCACAACATCACAGTAAGATAAAAAAATACTGAAAGTATGAAATAAAAATTAAATATATAAATCAGCCTGGAGTTCCTTTTAAAGATGCTTAGAAAGTAAAACAAATGAAATTATTATAATTGCAATTATTTAAGAGCTTTGCATTCTTTTATTTTTGGGTCTGGTCATAGTGGAAAATTCTCTATTGCCAAAATTATCACAAAGGAGAGGAATAACCTCAATATTATAAATGGAGTGAAATGTGATTCCACGCTGGGTTGAATGGCTTTATATAGCTCAGCAATGTTTTTAATGTCTCCTTTGGTATTTTTTCCAATAGTTAAAATAGTTATTTATGTATGCTTTCAGTTATTTGAAAAATACAGTAATGTCTATTTCTCTTCAATAAACAACAATATCATGTCTTAGCAACTGTTGGAAAAATATTCATTGCATTTGACAGTCCCTTATGTGACCTACTTTACAGACCATTTTAACATTTAATCATCCCTGGAGACTTTTGAATTTGTCAATGTTACTGTCAGTGTTAATAATTTATACTTTCCCTATATGAGAAAAGCATTGGACACAATGGGACTAGTAAATAAGAAAAAAGTAAGAACCAGGGTGCTGTAAATTTGAAATAAAGTTCAGAAACTTAAAGTGAGAGAGCATTGTGTATGTGATAAAAATTAACAGAAGTGAAAACAGAAAGGAGAGAACCATTAATTTACAGGTTTAAATTTCTGTATTAAGAAGCATAACAATTATTCAGGGCAAACAGCTTTAGACCTTAAACTCTCAGAGTAATATTTTCTACGACTGTATTATGTCTTACATTTATTCCTTCATTCTTTAAATATTGATTAAATATTTTTACTGTATGGGGGGGTCCCGTGATTGGTGTCAGAGGTGTCAACATTTTCAAAGAACTTAATGTTTCATAGAAAAAGCTGGGTAAATTAATCCAAAAGTGCCCCATATCATTTTATAGGTATTGTGTAGGTATCTATGTGGGATTCTGCAGAAGTAAGAATAAGGAATAAGGAATTGTGCCATGCTGGTGGGCCTTAGGCCATGGTGAACTTCGTTGAAGGGAAGTTGGGGACTTAGGCTGGGGTCCCTAGAAAACAAAACAGAAGGGCTAACGCTTATTGATAAAACATTATTAGGGAGTACAATTCCTGGGAAGGAGCAAAAGAAGACTGAAGCAAGAAAGAAGAAAAACAAATACAATCTGGCCATACCTCCCTGAGAAGCTATTGTCTCTGTTTCTCAGGACATCTTCATAGAGGCCCTATGGATGGCCCATGGAGCAGAGGGAGGAGGAAGGCAGACATACTTTCTATTGGTTCTCATATTCCGTTGGTCAGAATTTGCCATCAGGAGTAAAAATTCTCCATCATTGCCAAGTGCGCGTGCTGAGCACCTGTTGATACATCTTGATACTTCTCATGCCAGAGCAATAAGAGAGATGCCCCATATCTGGTGGCAAGAGGTAGTAGAATATTTGTGGGAAGTGTGATTCTGTAGGGTGTGCATAGAAGCAAGGAGAGGCATTTGGGTAGTGGGCTGAGAGACCCCTCAGCCAGTAGCAATGGCTGTGGCAGTAGCTACAGCAGCAGCAGCAGCAACAACTTGCATGACCATGGAGATCACACAAGTCTATGCACACAAATACAAGTTGCAGATCTGGAATGATTCATGAACTGACTCTTCTGCATGCTTCTTAAATTTAGTCTTGAAAAATAACTAGACATCCACCAAATTGAAAGGGAAAACATACACGTAGCCAGCGGGAGCATCATAGAAAATTCATAATCATGTACCGCTATGATTATATTACTCTTGAATCTATCCACATCTCTCCATTGATACAGCCACAATCCTGCCTCAGGTCTTGAAATTATATAATAGCTTCTTGATTTATAAACTTTGAAAACTCACTATTTTGTTGCTCTGTCCATATTCAAGTTTTCCTGTTCCCTTTCACAGGTCCATTTTTAATCATCCAGTGCAAATCTGATTGTGGCATTTCAAATGTCAAAATACTTCATTGAATTTCTGTTCACTTGGGATAAACTTCTCAATCCTCCCCATAGCCTACCAAGATTTTCTGGCACCAGCCTGTGTTTTCTTTTAGCCCCAGCTTTATGGCTCACTGTTTCCCTTATGTGCCAAGATCCCTCCCAGTCC
>NW_017731939.1:661938-667029 GCF_001890085.2 Hipposideros armiger
CATAGATTCCACATGATTGTGACACCCAATATAATTTGGAAGTTACTACTATAAAAATGTATTTATGCTGTATAGAATTTAAGGCTATATTGAAACTTCAACTAACTTGTCACTAATATTTTACAAAAATCTAACTTGTATGATGGAAGGAGAACTGACTTTGGGTGGTGAGCACACAATGTGATATATAGATGATATATTATAGAAATGTACACTTGAAATTTATGTACTTATTCCTAACCAATGTCACCCCCATACATTTAATAGAAATTAATAAAAAAATAAAGTGTATATAAGGTGCTTTTTTTAATGATCATTCAGTCTTAAGTTTTGTGCTTTCTCCCTCTTTAAAGTGAGCTGTTTAAGAAAATGCACTTAGGTGGGACAATGGGTACCATTCTGCCTATATATTATTCCAGTAGAGTGTGGTAGTGCTATCATTTCATTTTCTTTGTTTCTCTTTGCGCTTTCATTTGCCATGTGACTTTTGTGGTTCCATTCACAAGGGGTACTATATATGTCCTTGTCCCACTGATGTTGGGCTTGACCATATCATTTGCTTGAGTGGATGGAATGTGGTCCTAAAGTGATGGCGGGCCAATTCCCAGCCAGGGTCTTTCAAGACATTGTATGTTCTACCTGTCATGTGGTACATTCTGCCTCCATCACGAGAAGACTATAACCCTAGAAGTTTCTGCCCCATCAGTCCAAGCCCTAAAACAACAACACCACATATAAAGCAGAGCCAACCTAGCCAAGGTACAGAGCCTTGAGAGTACATAAAAATATATTGTTATACACTACTGAAATTATGTGGTTGTTCATTATGTAACATACCATTAAATGTACTTTGACTATTAAATGAGACAAAGTACATTTTGCATTTCTCAAGTCTGGCACAAAACAAGGACTTGAAAAATATTTGCTACGATACAGGTAAAACATTAATAATGAAAAAGCCAAGACTTTTATTTGGGATTGCATTCTGCAACTTCTGATCAGGCACAGTGCCTTCTATTCCATGTCAGAGTACTTGTGGTGGAGAATGACTTGCGGAAGTGGGCTGTAACAGCAGTCTTCCCATGACTTGCCCAATCAGTTCCTGTTGCTTTTGATGCTGAGAAAAAAAGCCTTTTTCATCAGTATAGAATGTTTTCTTTCATGCTTTGATCATAGACCTATCTCAAGAAACAAGAAAATTCTCAAATAATCATGGAATNAAACATATAGCTATCTTTACATAAAACTTATTTCTTGTTATTATTAAGGTATTTTATATTTGGGATTCCTATTGTAATGAGGTATTTTCTTTCAAATATATGCTTTCTTAAATATGTGAAAGCTATTGTTTTAACTAGCTAGTTTTATAAACAACCACATTACTTATTTTTCTTATAAGTAGTTTTGTGACAACTTGGTGGCCTTTTGGAAGAATAAATGCTGTTGGGCTCATAGCTCTTATCTTATATTGGGATACATACAATATCAATGAAATATTTATAAATATAAAAACTAAAACCATAAAAGGACTAAGCAAATCTGTAGGAAAATTATTTTTTAAATTCTATTAAATTTTGTAGTGTGTGTGTAAAGTCTTTATAACATTAATGAAATCCCAGAAGATGTAGAAAATTAATATCTTAAACTATGTGAATACACACATTCTGTAAAACAAAAGCTATTTCAAGTGAAGATGAGTGACCATAGGAGAAAAGATTTTGCAATTTATATCACAGAAAAAAGGCCATTTTTCCCAATCCATGACAAAAAATAAAATCCATTTTCAAAAATAAATGTGGATAAAAATGTCTAACCACCAAATAGAAACACATCAAACAACATTGATAAAGTACTCACAGAAAAAAAAACCCTAAATATTTGATAAAGTACTCAATCCATATCAAAATTTTGAGGTAGTATTTTTTAATATTTCAGATTGGCAGAGATCAAGACATTTTATATTACTCCTCTGTATTGTGGGAGAAGAGTCACTCTAAAATATTATTATTTAGACTACAAATTAATATAATTTCTTTGTAGGGCATTTAGGAAAATCAACCCAAACTTTATACATTCCTTTGCTCAGAGCTTCTACTCCTTAGAACTCTTATATATTCTCTACTCATTGTAACATTGTTTATTATACCTAAAGATTGAAAATAATATAAATGTTTTCTAGTAGGGATCTAGTTAAAGAACTCAGAGACCAAGAGTACAATATAATGTTATATGATATGGGAAAGAGTTTTACGTATTGGTATGACATTATCTATATAGTGTTATTTAAACAATTTCAGAACATGGTATCCGTTATGCTACCATATATGCAAAAAGAGAGAAAACAGAATATCTTTGAAATTAAATTTGTTTGTGTCATCTTTGCCTGCTAGATCTTTGAAAGCATATGTATGAAGATTTCCTATTTCACCATAAATTACTTATTTTGAACAGACTTACATAATTTAATGTGACTCATTTCTCTCATTGCAGCACTTTATCCCCTTTTCAGTTTAAGTCCCTCCAAATATTATGCCTAACAGAATATTGTCAGGAAAAGAGTCAATGAGACTTGGTCCCTGTTTCAAAGATATTTGTCCGGATGTATCTCTAGAGATCTTCTCGGAGGAATGTTCAGATTCTGAGGTATTTAGAATGACAACTGCAAGCTTGCGTTCTTCACCCCTGTCAGACTACAGACAAAACGCCCAAATCTTATCACTCTTAAATATCAACTCTAAGAAGGGTAAAAACAATTTGTATAACAGGTCTGCACTCCTTGAGAGCATTATTTATTTTGGTAAAATAATGAAAAGTCCATTAACCAAAGCAGGTTGGTCTCTAGACAGCTGCTTCTTAAGGTAGAGTCCAGACCATACTCTAACTTTTGCTGACTATCTCCTTAACACATTCTGCCTCATGAGGTTCCATGAAATTTGATATTTACAAACAACAAAAAGTTTTTTTCTTCTGCTTTGCAATGACAAAAATGAATGACAAAAATTTCCTTTTACAACGTAGAAAGGTGATCGTCTCTCCTCTGAAATTTGGTGAGCAGTTAAGCTCATAGATATAGTAATGCCAAAATATAGAAATAAGGTGGAAATGGAAAACCTGATAAAGGGAGTGGAAACAGCCTCTGCCTTCCCTTTGTGAACAAAAAAGGAGGTTTCCTCTGGGTTGCAATAACTCCAAGGAAGGTAGCTGAGCTTATGCTATTATAGTTGCATGGCCCAAGTACAGCCTATTATATCAAATAAACAAATGGTCCAATGTAGCAAGAGATATAGTATAGACCCTCACTGTTGTGAAGAGGACTATGAAAAAATCATGTCTTGTCAACATGATTCGATCAAATTGAATTGTAGAAATACATCCTTGGCTACCCAAAGAGTATCTAATGTGCCACAAGAAGTACAAAATAAAATGACATTGGGGTTTGGAGAGGGGGTCATGGACCAAACCTGCTCTCTGTGGTTTAGAAACAATTTCCTGCATTCTGAGCTTTCAAGCCACTTTCAATGAGATGTGGAATTCTTGATAGTGAGATTATAAACTAGATGGGTAGTGGTATTTTAGTAAGTGCTGCTCTGTAAAAATCTCTGAATAGGAAGGACAAAATTAAAATATTACTTCTAGCATCTAGGAAGACTAGTGGGATTCAGGGCCAGGAAGAGTCGATGTCATTTTGAAACTGTGTGGTAACTATTTAGTACAGCTGATATAATTACATTTTGTAACATTAGATAACAATGATTATTTTTTATTATTATTAAGGATTTCTGTGGCTATAGGAGGTGATTAGTGAGTAACTTTGGCAAGGCACATGCTTTCTAGGTTAAACAATGGTGCTGCTCTGAAAGAGAGTATTTTGAATCATAATCACAATTGTCTTGTGTAGGTGCTGTGCTAGAGTGATACTCTGGAGAAAATATTGGTCTGACCATAAGTGTGCTCTACAGACATGTTTTTGGAATGGTTGAGTGTCTTCTTTTAATAAGAAGAACTTCACAAAATCAACTGCATATATTCATAAACAGAATCTGTTTATAATAGCAGATTTAAAAAATCATTTACATCAATAACTGATCAAACACAGTGGAAGTGACAGAAGATTGGGAGGGGCGTACATATTTTGGAAAAGATCTTAACAACATAATAAGTGAAATTGAAATCACCACAATCTCCCTCTATATGCCACTAAAAAAATTAAGATTAAAGAAGACTGGAAAGGTGAAAATATTATTAAAAGAGGTAGGAAAATTATAATAATTAAAATAATTCAAGTGATAATAAAATTTTCCACATTTATATAGGCATGATCCTTTATCAAGGCTTAATTATCATTTTCAGAAGTCTAATCATGTTATCAAGTATATTCTGATTTTATTTAAACTGGTAAACTGAACACTAATAACTGAAGTGCCAAGCAGCAACAAGCAAATGTAATTTCAAAATAAGAAAAATCCACTTAACCTCAACTAATTAGAAGATAGAAGTAACATGATTTCACAGGAGCATCATTAGTAAGAAACATCTGACCTAGCAAAGTGTAGTATCTTCGTTTATGAACAGATCCACCAGTGCCTATAGTCCTGTGGACAGTTCAGTATTGACACTTGTATTCTTGTTATCATGGGCTAGCTAAGAAAGTAGCAAATAAGAAATCAAGGTTAGAGGCAAAGAAAAATTTTAGTTACCTTGAAGTAGTCAAATTTAGTGAAAATAAAGCCAATTAAGACTAATGCAGTTAAAATTGAAGATGCCAGTTTTTTTTTGGGGGGGGGGTTGTTTTTGCTTTTGTTCTTGATTCACTGATTTATTTTATCCCTCATTTTGACATAATTTAGTGACTGTATAATTTATTTGTAGAGGAGATAGGGGAAATGCCAGAAAATGTAGACCCATCTTTTCTAGTTTGACAAATTTTGCCAGTGGTTAAGTTTCAGTGGAAAAGAGGGAGCAACCATTTTACAATCAAAATAACCTTTGAGCAATTCTCATGTTAATTCTTAAATGTTACATTATAATATCCATATTTGTTTTTGAAACAAAGAAACTGAGGAAGAAAGAATCTAGTGACTCAGACCTAGT
>NW_017731939.1:673769-674917 GCF_001890085.2 Hipposideros armiger
TTGATTGTGTTTGTATCATTTAAACACAATGTCTCTACTATTCAAATTACCAAATTGTTCTGACATACTAAAAAAGTATTTTCATTGTTCTAATGGCCAAGATGAAAAAGCGATATTCAATCAAGATAACCAAGCTAGCATAACTTTATTATTATTAACAACTTCCAGGTTCTCTGTACCTATGATTAGATAGCCTTAATACTTGCAAAATTGAGATCCAGGATACTCTGTGCTTGAGAACTTGTCCCTTAAATATGTATTCCCAACAATTTTTTCCCAGAAAGGGCGAAAACGGTAGAATAGTATCTCTATTCTACAATAATGTATTGCTATAATCCAGCAAAATGCCGAGAATATGGTATCATATTTCTAAATTCACTAGTATTTATAACATATTTACTTATAGCTTATTTTCAGCCATTCCTTCTTATAACTTGCTACCTTTGTAGACATCTTCTTAAAGCCATACCCATGGATGTCTCTATAAAACTGGCCAAAGAACCACAATTAATGGTGGATTAAAATAATTATGTAATAAAATGATTTTGATAATTTTAAAGCAACCAAAATATAGTACATTACTTTTGTTAATATAATTTATCTTGATCTTAATTCATGTAATTTACCCAGAATCCTTTTTTATTTGAAATATAGAAATTAATGTTACTTTCAGAGTATTGAGAATATATATTCATCTTTAAAAAAGGATTTGCATAGCTTAAATCTCCATTTTATAGGAAACTATAGACATTGTTAATGTTTTACTAACCATGTTTATGAAAATAACAATATATGGTATATGATTTATTTAAAACAAAATTTTATTGTTTTAATAGATTTTGACCACATTAAAGGTTGTAAGTTGACCACCCTTAGATTTTGCATATTTTTTTATATTTTTGTGGTAAATTAGAACGTTCTAGCCTATAAAAGATGATTATATAAAACCATTGTCAAATTATCATTTTTCTTTTAAAAAGAGTTCATATAAATTCACCTTGCAAATATTTAAAAAATGACTAAATTTAATAAAATTTCATGAAACTTCAGTAAAGTGCATCAATAGACCAATAGTCTTGAAATATTGTTAAGCATCAGAATCACCTGAGGACTCTCTTAAATATGCACATATCTGAGTCCTGTAACAC
>NW_017731939.1:676310-677357 GCF_001890085.2 Hipposideros armiger
ATCAGTGATTAACTTGAATGAATGAATTTACCTTTGATTTCTAGAGATGTAATATTTTATTATTGAAATATATTGAATGTATCTATGTTTTCAATAAAATATACATTTACACCATGTTCTTTTTGCTTCTCGTAAGTAAATGCACAATGAGAATACATAACGTTCTAAAATCTTTACCATTTTTTACCTATTAACCTTTTTAATATATAACCTACTACTTCCAGAACAAGACAAGTAAATACCATTTGTAATTAAATCTGTTTTCTGGCATATTGAGTACTGTATTAAGATTCATTCATTTACAATCATGGTAATATGTTATTTTTGTCATTTTGACAGTCAATGAACAAGTTCCAGGTGAATGGCATTTGAAGTTTATGTAACAGTATGCTGAATATGATTACTTCTGTTAATGGCTTACATGGACTTGAATGTAAATATCTGATAACCACAGGATTTAGATCATTGTGATTCCAGGCAGGTTTAATCTACAAACCTCACTAACAACTATGTGTTACTTTTTGTGGACTTTTGAATTTATTGGAGTGTGTTTTAATTTTTACTCTGTCAGTGGCAAAGTTCAAATAATTGATAGACATTATAAATAGCACAGTGAAACACCATGTCCTTACTATCTTTGAATGAAAAAGGATGTGATGCACAGCAAGTTGCTAAATTTTAATGGCTTTTCCTTTGTTTTAATGTATTAGGTAAAAGTATAAATATAAAGTGTATTAGAATGTTATTCGCTTACACTTAAGTTTTGTAATTGCATTCTGATAATACCTTTATCGTGAACAAATTTCTTTATCATTTTTAATTTTCTATTCATATATCATCTCTCATTAAGTTTAACTTTTTTAGACTTATTATATCTTTTGAGATGCTCTCCAAAGTAAGCTGCTCTTGTTCCAATCTTATTTATTTATTTAAAGATTTTTTTTTAATTGGGGAATTGGAGGGGAACAGCATTGGGGAATTGGGGGAAGGAGAACAGACAAGTTGCTGTTTTTTGTTCTTCAGTCTAGTTGTGGAGGGCATCACTTC
>NW_017731939.1:678482-679197 GCF_001890085.2 Hipposideros armiger
GGACTCTTCTCTAAACCATGACTCACCTTCAGAATCTTTTCCTTCAGCTCAATATTCAGCTCAAATGCTTGCTCCATGAAGAATTTTCTATACTTCTACTTTATATAATCTTTCTTTTTGATCCGGGTATAGTCCATTTGTTCCTCCTAATTCAGTCAAATCCTATTTTATTTTATCATAATAATTTGAAAATTTGCCTCCTCTTTCTTTGGAGTTGAACAGCTTGATTGTAGAAAATGTACTTTATCTGGAAAGGTTCCATGGTGTAATGGTTAGCACGCGTGACTCTGAAAATGTACTTTATCATTGTATGTCCTGCAAATCCTAGGAGAAGGCTTTTTACTCAATAGGTATACAATATAATAAGATGGAATGAATTAAAAAGGGCAAACACACTCCTGACTGAAATAATAATAATAACAATGTAAAAGGCCTGCAGAGTTCTCTGAGATCACTCATACCCATTTGTGGCTCTAGGAAAGACCATAGCTTGCAAAAAAGTATGTAATTAAAAGAATTCTACACTTTATTGTGCATAATGTCTAATTACTAATAGGTGAATTACACGTTATGTTTCCACTCCCACCTCCCCAGCGAATGACGAAATAAGGTCATCTTCCTTAACTGAAAACTATAAACAAGTAAAGTGTCCTTACTATGCTCCTCTTTCTTGCCAGTTTCCTTCCTTCTTTAATATTTTATACCCCTTTCTTCT
>NW_017731939.1:680866-682054 GCF_001890085.2 Hipposideros armiger
TTTTGGAAAATGGTCCTTTATTGGATATGTCTTTTGCAAATATTTTCTGCAGTCACTACCTATTGCAGAGCAGAAGGTTTTACTTTTAATGAAATCTAGATTATCGATTATTTCTCTCATGGACTGTGCCTTATCTTGGTGTCTTATCTAAAAACTCATTGCCATTCCCAAGGTCATTTACAAGGTCGGGCAATTAAGTTTGCAAAATTGTTGAAACAATGTTGCTAACCTTTTTTGATACCAGAGGGATTATTCATTATTAATTTGTACCAACTACACAAACAGTTAACCAAGTTTACTATTTGGAAGTGCTGAAAACTGTGTGAAAAAGCTAGATGACCTGAATTTTTCGCCAACAATTCATGACTCCTGTATCACATGACACCAGCTCACATGACACTGTCTATGAGGGAGTTTTTAGCCAGTAAACAAATAAGTGTATTGGAACACCCTCCCTACTCACCTGATCTGGCCCCCAGTGACTTCTTTCTGTACCCAAAGATAAAGGAAATTTTGGAAAGAAGACATTTTGATGACTTCAGGACATCAAGGGTAACACAACAACAGCTCTGATGGCCATTCCAGAAAAAGAATTCCACAATTGCTTTGAAGGGTAGACTAGGTGCTGGCATCAGTGCATAGCTTCCCACGGGGAGTACTTCGAAGGGGACCATAGTGATATTCAGCAATAAGGCATGTAGAATAGCACTTTTTCTAGGATGAGTTTGCAACATTAATTGTCCCACCTCATATATTTTTTCTGTTATCTTCTAGGAGTTTTACAGTGTTGGATTTTACATTTATATTTGATCCATTTTAATATTTATGAAGGGTGCAAGGACTGTATTTCAATTACAGTTGAAATTCAACATTATTTTATATTAATTTCAGGTATACAGCATAGTGGTTTAACGTTTATATAATTTAAGATGTGATCCCCCTGACTAGTCTAGTACCCACCTGGCACTATACATAGTTATTACCATATCATTGACTATATTACAAATGCTTTACTTTATATCCCCATCACTATTTTGTAACTGCCAATTTGTACTAAACTCCTTATTTGACTAAACTCCTTATGCTATCCAGCGCTTCTCAACCTTCCTAATGCCGTGACCCCTTAATACAGTTCCTCATGTTGTGGTGACCCCCAACCATAAAATTATTTTCGTTGCTACTCTATAA
>NW_017731939.1:685959-686949 GCF_001890085.2 Hipposideros armiger
TTCTACACTTCCTCTTGTAAACATTGGTAGTCACACTCATATCACATTGCCTGAAGTAAAAAACAGCTTTCTTTTTCATATTACCACTCTTTTTCAAATGATGTTCACATTTTTTTAAATGATATCATTAGGTGAATATTAGAATTGTTGGTTCGGGTATACTGCTTCTATATCTTCATCATATTATATAGCACCTTGTGACAGCTTGGGTATTTATCAGAACTTGCAGATAGCTCAAATATTACTAGTGATCTACTTATTCATGCAATTTTCTGAATGACTCTGTTGTGCTCGGCACTAGCCTAATTTTCATAATATTTTTAGTAACTTATTGTATATTCAGGTAGCTATGTAATGGAAATATGTGCACAATATACATTGGAGCAAAGGGTAAACCATTAACTATTTAGGGAAAGGAAAAGAACATCTTTGAACCAGATAATTAAAAGGTTGTTTAGAGATGGCTGCTGCAAGTATGTAAGAAAAGGTAATATTCAAGAAACCACAGTAGTTCAACACTGATACAATGTAAAATATGAAGATTCAGGACAGTAAATGTGTCTGGATAATATAGAGGGAACAATATTGTTAAAAGTCAAGGATGGTTAGAAAATGATATTTTTATCAAGGGGGAAATAGTATAAATTGGTCATGCTATGATTATGTTTTTATTTGAAAAGATTATGCTAGAGAAATGATATAAAAATAAAAATAAAAAAATTTGAGACTGGGTATTGATACAGAGGCTTTGTATTTCTATGGTTGAGATGAAACACGAACCTGAGATCAACTCAATGATAGTAAAATGAAGGAGGAATTTTATCTGGAAAATGGTTAAAAGGTTCAATAATAGTGCTTCGTAAGTATTTGGATATGCAACATATAAAAGAGAAAGAGGAATTTCAGATAGCTTCTGCTTTCTAGCTTTCGTAACTGGAATTATGGTGGGTGGCTTTCAGAGGCATTAACTAAGGGAGTAAAGCTAAATTT
>NW_017731939.1:688668-707839 GCF_001890085.2 Hipposideros armiger
GTGGGGGTAGAGGAGAGTGGGGAGGGGATCATATCTATCCTGTGAACTATCATGATCTGAGTTTCACCTTTTGTCTCATTTTTCTGTATTTGGCATCTAATATAACATTATGTAAGCCATAAAAAAAGTATTAACAATTATCTTATACATGTTCAGTAATCATAAATAGTTGGACTATATAGAAAAACCCAAAGAACATTTATAACTACTATCAAGACTAGTATTATTAGCAAATAGGTAAAAACAATCAAACAAAATAGATTCTGAGTTCAATATCAATCCATAAGTATACAGGATTGTTAATGCCTTGGGTTAGATGTCTACCTCTAGTGTTGGGAGCTTCTCATATTTGAGGAGACTTAAATATCAATAAACAGGGATAGATGTCCATAGGGCCCCTTCCAGTGAGGTTGGAGAGTGTTTGTTATTTGATGTCCTTTCCAATAAACAGAATATTCAGGTAGCAGTCAATGACCTTTAAAGTCTTTGTCTCCTGAGAGCTCACTGTGAAATGAAAACAGTTACCAATTTGGCATTTTCTTTTCAATAATCTTTTTCAAACTTTTCAATTACAGTTGACATATAATATTATATCAGTTTCAGGTGTACAACATAGTGATTAGATACTTATATAAGTTACAAAGTGATCATCCCATTAAGTCAAGTACCCATCTGGCCCCATACATGGTATTAAGGATTATTGACTACATTCCCTATGATGTAACTCACACTTCTGTGACTAATTTTATAACTGGCAATTTATCTTAATTCCTTCAGATTTTTCAGCCATCTCCCCAACTCCTCTCCCATCTGGCAACCATAATTTTGTTCTCTGTAGATATAAGATTTTTTTCTGTTTTGTTTGTTATTTTGTTTTTTAGGATCCACATATAAGTGAAGTTATATTGTACTTGTCTTTCTCTGTCTGACTTATTTCACTTAGCATAATACCCTCTGGGTCCATCATGTTATTCCAAATGGCAATATTTCATTCTTTTTTATGGTTGAGAATATTTCATTTTATATATGTACCACACTTTATTATTTATTCATCTATCAATGGATACTTAGGTTGCTTCCATATCTTGGCTATTAAAAATAATGCTGCAAAGAACATAGAGATGCATATGTTCTTTCGAATTAGTGTTTTGGGTTTCTTCAGATAAATACCCAGAGGTGGGATTACTGAGTCTTACTAGCCTTTGTTTTAAAGTCTATTTTGTCTGATATAAATATTGCTACTCCAGTTTTTATTTTATTTTATTATTTTTTTTCATTTGCATTTGCATAAAATATCTTTCACCATCTCTTTACTTTTATTCTATGTTTCTTTCGATCTGAAGTTTTTCTCTTTGGGCAGCTTGTGTGTAGATCTTGTTTTCTTATCCATTCAACCAACCTGTGTCTTTATTGGAGCATTTAATCTATTTACATTTAAAGTAATTATTGATAACTATGTACTTATTGCCATTTTAGTATTCATATTTTTTATCTCTTTTTTCTCCTTCTTCTTTTTAAAGAATTTTCTCTAACATTTCTTGTAATGCTGATTTGGTGGTGATGAACTCCTTTAACTTTTTCTTGCCTGGGAAGCTCTTTACCTGTCCTTGAATTCTAAATTATAACTTTGCTTGATAGAGTAATTTTGGTTGTAGGTTCTTGCTTTTCATCACTTTAAATATTTCATGTCAATCACTTCTGGACTGCAAAATTTCTGTTGAGAAATCAGCTGACAGTCTTATGGGAGCTCCCTTGTAGGTAGCTAACTGTTTTTCTATTGTGTCCTTTAAAATTCTCTTTGTCGTTAACCTTTGGCATTTTGATTATGATTTGTCTTGGTGTGGACCTCTTTGGGTTCATGTCATTTGAGATTCTCTGTGCTTCCTGGGCTTGTATGTCTATTTCCATCACCAGGTTAGGGAAGTTTTCTGTCATTATGTCTTCAAATGAATTTTAATTTCTCGGTTTCTCTCTTCTCCGTCTGGTAGCCCTATGATATGAATGTTGTTACACTTGATGTTGTCCTAGAGGCCCCTTAAACTGTCCTCATTTTCTTTTGGCTTCTTTTTTCTCTTTGCTGTTCTGACTGGTGTTTTCTTCCACATTATCTCCCAAATTATTGTTTCAAATTTTGCTTCTGTTGAACCACTCTAATGTATTCTTTTTTTCAGTTATTGTATTCTTCATTTCTGACTGGTAATTTTTTATGTTTTCTCTCTTCATTTTTATGTTAAAGTTATCACTAAGTTCATCTACCTTTCTCCTGAGTATACTGATCATCCTTATTCCTAGTGTTTTTTTACCTGCACCTGGTAGATTGCTTGTTTCCATTTTGTTTAGCTCTTTTTCTGGAGTTTTATTCTGATTTTTTATTTGGGACATATTTCTTTGTCTCCTCATTTTGGCTGTTTCTCTGTGTTTGTTTCTAATGTATTGGGTAGATCTGCTATGTCTCCTTGTCTTGGTAGAGTGGTCTTATGTAGTTGGTGTCCTATGAGGCTTAGTGGTACAGTCTTACTAGTCACCTGACCCAGGTGCTTCAAGTGTGTCCCTTATGTGAGTTGTGTATGCCCACCCGTTACAGTTGAGTTTTGATTGCTGTTTGCACATCGGTGGGATGCATTTACCCTCAGACTGATTGACTGTGAGGAGTGACTGTGGCTACAATGGAGGAGCTGTAGTATAGAAGATGACCCCATAAAGCAGGATTTGCTTTAGTGAGGCTCTGGTGTCTGCCAAGTCTGCCCATTGGGTATGTCTTTTGAGGAGGTGGTTGTGTAATATCTGGCGTAGTCTGAAGCTGGTCACTGGGTTTATTTTTTCTGGAGTCTCTTGGGAGGGGCTCCAGTGAAGGCCAAGGTCAGCTGCTGCCTGTGCCCTTGCCAGGGCCACCTAATAATAGCTACAAAGTGATCTACAGATGGTTGCCACTTGTACTGGGCTTGGAGGTGTCTGGGAAAGGCTAAGCTGAAAACTGAGGCTGGTATCACTAGTGCCAGGCTTGGGGCTGCTTAAGAAGCGGTACAGAGCATACTGAGGCAAGACATTGTTTATTTGGGGTTTGTGAACCTCTGAGAGATGTTAGGAAAATCTGCAGAATGGGGTAAGAAAGACCACTTGTATGGAAAAACCACTGGAAATGTCCTAGTTGGGCCTGGAATTTGGGTGGGGTGGGGTCTCAGGGAATCATCAGTGTTAACCATATTGATGGAGACTCATACTTGACTCTTGCCTAAGCCTGCTGGCTGTGTGGGGGGAAGGCTCAACAAAGAACAATGGCACCTTCCCACACATCTGTCTGGGAGAAAGCTGCCTCCCCAGCCCTCACCCAGAAGCTAGACAATTCAGTTCCTCCCTAAATGTCCCTGACTCTTTCTGATCTGCTGCCCCAGCACTGAAGCTGAAAGCGAGTGAGTCTGTCAGCAAGTAAGTCCATGCACAAGCCCTTTAAAAAGAGCGCCAGGGACTCCAGCTGCCCGCTGTCTTACTGAGCCACAATCTCCACTGAATTTCACAGCCAGAAGTTATGGGAACTTCATTCCTGACACTGAAACCCAGGCCTGGGGAGCCGGATGTGGGGCTGGGGCCCCTCATTTGTTAGGATATGACCTCCATCGCCAAGATATCCTTCTTGATTCTTAACTACCACACATGCCTGCCCATTTCAATGTCTGCCCCACCTACAAGTCTCAATATTGCTTTTTCTGTATTTATTTAGTTATAAAACTTCTGTTCAGCTAGACTTCAGGCAATTCTCAGTAATGGTTTTTCTGTAGTTTAGTTGTAATCTTGATATGGTTCTGGAGGAGGCAAGCACAGCATTTACCTAATCCACCATCTTCATTAGAAGCCCATAAGTTGAGTATTTTACAGTAGAGTTTAGATATTAGAGAGTTATAATTTGTTTTTGCAAAACAATGTTATTTTAATAACACTGATGCTTTCAGGAAAATAATTTTAATATCAAACTAAATATTTGTAGTCACCAACTATTCTGCCTATTGTAACAGTTGTTTTGATAATGTGAGGTTTTGTAGGAATATATGTGTAAAAACTAGTAAGTGTTGCTATATTTATGCTTTGTCAAATTCAATTCTTATGTGATTTTTGCTTCTTATACTTCAAACTAAAACTGTTACAAAGATACTTTGAATATTTATCTTACTTTCCTTTTATTTCTTTTCTCTGCTAATCTGCTTTCTGTTTCCATGGCATGCTTTTATTGTAAGAGGCTCATGTTTCCCAATTCCGGGACTTTTTCCACATTGAGAAATAAAGTTGTATCACATTCCATGTTCTTTTACTCGTATTTCTGCATTAGCAGGTATCTAAAAATTAACCTTGTTCAGGCTGTGGATTTCTGCTGACACATAATGGCACTGCTGCAGAAGCAGAGCTAAACTAAATAAAAATCTGCTTGCCTATGCGCTAATAGCATTTTCTATAGGCTTTTCCATAAAGATAATTCCAGAAGAAAGTATAGAAGTGAAACTTTTATTTTGATGAAATAATGACAAGCTTTTCTTCTTTTGTGGGTTATAAACACTCATTAAGTTTAAAGTTGGGCTTGGCAAATCTAAAAAAAAAAAAAAAAGCCCAGATATTTCTTTTGTATCCTCTCAGGCTTAACCTCTTTTTTTTCTTGCTACCTGGACTTTTTTTCTCAGTTGGATTTTATTTCTCTTTTTGTATTCCCTTTTGAACCTAGTTGTCCAGTTCTTTCCCTCAAAGACAGAACCAACTAATAAATCCTGACACTCCCCCTCCTTGTTATCTACAATCCAGGTTCCAGTTCTTTCACTATAGGAAATGTGTTCTTAGTGTTATGTCTTCGGGTCAGCAGTACCTAATGTGTTCAGAGAAATTGCAGTGGACATACCAAAGGTCTTACTTGTAACATAGGGTTTGCAAAATCAAGGTGGAAGTGAAACTGTGACAGATCTTAGAAAGTTTCAGCCAATCAGTAACATATCACAAATGCTACACAAAATGTAATGAAATGTTACTCTTGACAAATAAATGATATTACTTATGCTACAGATAATTCTGGGTACCCTGCATTAATGTACAGAAAATTGTCAGCATCTATTTCCTTCACATTTTTATGAAATACATGCGATACATTTTGTATTGCTGTAAGAACTGATTATTTTGTGCTTTGTTTTCTTTGCAAATAAATTTTAGTATTAGGAGTCAAAGTTTTGATTCACATATCTTGCCTTTTTAATTTTTTAGAGTTTCCATTTTTAAAGTTTAGCATGATTGTTTGAAGCAACAAACAAGCAAAAAGTTGAAACAGATTAAAGCTTTGGCTATACCTTCCTATGACCTGAGTTGTGTAGGCTTATCTCTGTCTAATATATTTTTATGCCAATGTATATGCTCTAAGATGCTCTCACATTCCATGTCACTTGCCTTCCTCCTTCGAAGTGCTACCTGAGTACAATTTTACAGTCTGCATTTATTCTTCCTTACCATCATCTGTGTTTCTCACATCTGCTTTTTTGAAAAAGCAAAACAAAACAAAAAACCCTGTAATTTACATAATATTAGGCAAAGAAACAAAGCTCAAGCTTCTAGGAGTATGGGACACATTTTTTTTTTAAGATTTTATTGAGGAATTGGGGGAGGGGAAGAACATTGGGGAACCAGGGAAGGGGAACAGACAAGTTGCTGTCCTTTTGTTCTTCAGTCTAGTTGTGGAGGACGTTGCTTCACTGGCCCATGTTGGTATTATCGTTGGACTGCAGCTCACACCAGCTGCCAGCCAACTCACGGTAGCTCACAGCAGCCCACTGCAGCCTACGCCGTTGCTGGCGACTCACGGCAGCCCAGCTCCAGGTTGAGCTGTTGTTCATCATCTTAGCTGTAGAGGGCGCAGCGTCACTGGCTCTCAGGTGGGATCCGAACTGTGTGTGGTCTTGCTGCTCAGAGCTGGCATCCCAAGCCAACTCTTAACCCACGTGCCACTTGGCTGGCCCGAGTATGGAACATATTTTGAAAAGGAAGTGTTCATAACGTTGGTCCTTAGTCACTTGTTGAAGCAGGTTTTGAACATATGCATAAAATCCCTCCTCCCACTTTAAAACCCATAGTCATGCCTGGGTGCTTGCTTCATTCATGATCTCAATTAGGCAGAGAAAGAAAGGACAAAATACTGTAACAGTTTAGCACAAAGCATATAGTGGCACATTGGTAATAATACTCCCTCCTTCCATTTTTTTCCCTCAAGATTAAGAGTATTTTTGCAGAAATTATGCGATGCAAAGAGCTTGTGATGGTATAGAAAAAAATGCCAGATGAACACATTTTATAGAATATAGATTTTATATGAGTTAAATTCAACAAAATTTATATCCTATACCATTTTTTATTTTACCAAATTTTGTTTGAAAAATATTATTTTATGCAAACAACACTTTTATGGCCCATATCAAAAGATTCCATCCAGTGGATCAAAATATGCCAGTGTTTTTAAAAATTTTATATAGCTTCCAGCAAGACTGAGGTTAGGTTCTGTTAAAGAATCGTAAAAACACAACACTTTAGAAATTGTTCAAAATTCTCTCTGCCTCTTATAAACACTCGGAGTCTATACAGAATTACATATGGAAAGGAGGCCATATTAAACAAGGCAGGAAGAGCCTGTAGGGCATAAACAAGGGAATCCAGAGAATATGCCTAGAGATTTTGAGAGTGTGTATGGCATAATTATATTCCATATGTGCTGCCTCATCAGCGGATGTGCAAACCAGTGAGGATTTGGGGAGTTCTAAGAATCTGGCATGGTTTCCCCTGCTCTGAGAACATCCAAGGATGTTACCATATTCTTTAACAAATATATTTTCTTCAAATGTGTGTGTAGGCATCTTTATGTGTACCACGTAGCCTTTTCCTTTTGATGCCAACCCACTGGCTCATCTCTAATATGTTTATAATATTGCTGCTATCCATTTCTAGGTCATTTGCAAAGATTTGATTCTCAGCCAGGGTGAAACAACTGCAAGATGACATTTGCTAGGCCCATCCTTCATAATACCACTTCAAGGCCTATGTAACTTTAAGTTATTAAAGAAAAGACAATAGTCCCCTTTACACAAATTGACAAGAGGATTTTCATTAACATGATATAAAACGGACCTGAATTAAAAATCCATTTAAAATATTTATTTTGGTTTCACAACAACATTTTACTACTGTGTTCACTAAGGCTAGGTAAACATAAAGATTTTAGAGAAAAAAAAAAAGACAAGAAAAAAAATGTACTTAAAGTCAAAATAAACTTTGAAAATCAATGTGGCTGACACCAGGGAGTTAGCAAAAAGACTTGAATGTATTTGCTATGCCAGAAAAGTTGGAATTATTTTAATTGAGGCCTCTGAAAGAGATTTCAGTTTATGTTTCAGGTGAAAATATTAAAACATTAGAGACTAAAGCTCATTAAATATATGTTTTTGAATATATCATTGTAAGATGGTGTTTTCAACAATGTATTATTTATATAAAAATGTATTTAAATACCCTAACAGTTAAGTACTAAGCTCTTTCTATCATAATGACTTTGTGCAACACATAAAATTAGACTGTGAGGGACTGCTTCCTTCTATCTTTAGGACAGTTTTAACTCTTAGTGTAATTATTCATAGAAATCAATAAACTGATTTGGAGTAAAATCTTCTTTTACCACTTTACTGGGTAATACCTAAGAAATTTGTCCGTTTGAATTATGTTATTCAGTTGCATTTCATTAAGCTAAATTAAAATTTCTTCGTGTACTGAAAGTAAAAGCTTTCTAAATGGCATTTTGTGTGTATGAGATCAATTAAAGGGAACAGATTCTTTACTGTCATCAACACAAACTATAAAGTTACTGGAAAAGCATTGTGCATTGGAAGCTTGTGTATGTTATATTTATCTATAATTTAATTATGCCAAGCAGATTTGAGAGAGAAAGCCATAAATGAGTAGGTGCTGCTTCATTGCTAGAAAGTGGAGTGAGCTTCGCTTGGGCACATCATTTAATTCAATTATACATTCTAATATAACTTACTTTAACTCGATTGCCAAATAGTCTAAATTAATTATTATTTTAAAGGATGCTTTAGAAGGAAATGTGGAATAAAAAGATTAAACTTTTTTAATAGAAAAATGTATTTAATTAGATAGTGTAGCAAATCATTAAGGTCATAATATCCTAATGAGGACACACACAAACACACACACAATTTTTCAAAAAATAATAATTTGATAAAATCTTTCTAAAAATGTCTAGTGACAGGAATTTCCAAATTAAGTACTATTGTTCTGTTCAAAAAGATTTCAAATTGTTTCGCATGTACTGTGTGCTTAAAACAAAATATTAAAATATTTACCTGTTTTTAGTATGCATCAGGTATACCGTAAGTATTTATTGAGTAGATTTGGAATATTTAAATTCAATTCATGTACTTCTTTTTATTTCTTTTTATTTACTTGAGAAGACTAGATGGTGCAAAACATGTAAATTTGTTTTTCAAATTTGATATCTACAGGTGACGTGTGATCATACATGAAAAATTGAATTTTATAAATATAGGATTTTAAATATGAACTATTTTTTAACACTAATAATTTAAGAGTCTGTTTTTGATGAGAGTGATAGCATTTACTAAAGATTAAACAGGCAGATTGCAAACATTTTTTTTTTTTAAGATTTTTATTGGGGAATTGGTGGAAGAGGAACAGACAAGTTGCTGTCCTTTTGTTCTTCAGTCTAGTTGTGGAGGACATTGCTTCACTGGCCCAAGTTGGCACCATCATTGCACTCCTCCCTGGCGAGGCAGATCAGTCGCTGGTTTCTGGATGGCCGCTCACTGCGGCTGCTGGCCACTCACGCTGGCTGCTGGCTACACACGGTAGCCCATGGCAACCCACTGCCACAGGGGCTGCAGCCTATGCTGTTGCTGGGGACTCATGGCAGCCCAGCTCCAGGTTGAGCTGTTGTCCAGCATCTTAGCTGTAGAGGGCAGTGTCACTGGCCCTCATATGTGGGATCCGAACCAGGGCCCTCTGGTGTCCCAAGCCAGCTCTTAACCAACGCGCCACTAGGCCGGCCCTGCAAACTTTTAAACATACATATTTGATGGTTATTTCTAGCTATAGAATATATATTTACAATCATAATATTACTCAATAAAGTTATACACAGTGAGGTACTATTTCAAGTCCTCAGTGTAAAACAAAATTACAACATAGTATCAAGCATGTTGAGATGACTTATAGATCTGTAATCATTTCTCTGGGTTACGAGGAGCTATCCACCTTGACATCATTGAGTGGATTTGCCAATATATAAATTCAATTCATTTAGGCTCCCTGAGGCTTAAGAGCATCTCCTGGGCCAGTTCCATTTTTATTTATCTCAGTGGAAGAGAGCTCACCACCTAAGCCTACAGTGCTTCCACTAAGCTTATAGCTTTTGTTTTGACTAAGTAATATATGGACTTAAAATTAGCTGTGGATTTTAAATTCTTTTCACATGGTTTACCTATAAGAACATAAAAGCTTTTTCCACCAGCCCCTCATGCTTAAAACATGAAACAAAGCTCAGAAAACATTGGAGGCATATATCTTTCATAATGTTTTCTTACAAATCCTTAATATATTTTGCTATTTTTGAGGACTATTGACTTCCTGCCATTTCAGTTAGTCCCCAATAAACTCTGTCTAATTCTGTCTCAAACCTAAGATAAAAGGAATGTCTACACATGAATAGGTAAGAGGTTGAGGCAAAGTATTGGTTGAGATTTTAAGAATGGATAGTGTGCAATATTGAAAACAATATTATTAAGCATTTAAGGCTAACTTCAAAGACAGCCTGATTATTGATGTGCCCACTTCTACAAATCCAGGTACTAACAATTCTGGAGTGGTTTGAAAATATTGTGAAGGAAAAATTGGCAGGAGTAGGGGTGTGGATAAGGAGTGGTAAGGCAAATATAAAAAGGTTTTCTCCTAGCAGGAACATTTTATTGTAGCATTTGCCATAAGCTATTATCCTCTCCCCAGTTCACCTCTTGAAGGATAGATGGAGCATTGGACTTGTTCTCTTTGAAGGGGAAGAGACAAAATAATCTGGGTGGGGGTATTTTTAAGAGAAGACTTATTTTGTGCCTTAGATTATTGACTCCTTAGCCATCAGACTTGTGCTCTGGCTGGGGTAGAAAGTGTTTTAGGGAAAACTAGTACCTATATATTAGTCTGATAATATTGATTTGCTCATGTTCTGGTTCTAAAAGCACCTGATAGATGAGTGTATGTAACTTTTTGAAAATGATGACTTGACACATGAAATTATTTTGCTTTTCTAGTAAATCTAACAGATATACTCCATGACAACGACTTTCCTTCTGGGTAATGAGTTCCCCGAATTACAAGTTATTATTTCAGTTATTATTCATACCTGCTGTTGGTGTCCAAATGTACAAGGAATTCTGTGCTACAGATTGGAAAGGGACAACAGTAAGGTGTCAAGGGAGATAGGAGATTAGCAAGTTAGAATGAGATCGACGTGAGGTCAGCTGATAACTGTTAAAGATATGTGTAAAACTGAATTTACATAAGCCACGCATTCTATTGCTGATGACAAATAGAATGAGGACAGCACCCTTGCCACTACTTACTAGGTGCTCTTCATATTCCAACATATAAAAAACTAGACTAGCCAGTCATGTGGGATACACGGAGCTAACTTAACTCTTTTCCTTTCCTTTTTCCATTCCCTAATGCCAGAAGCATAACATAGCAAGGGAACACAGGAAGAGTGTGGGAAAGCGTATTACAGAATTGCACCTCACTAAGACATTAAGCTGATGCCATTTTTTCGTGAGTGAGGGTGGCACTTAAGTCAAATACAGTGCAATGTTGACATAGATAGGTTTAAGTCTTACCAATAAATATTGACTGAAATAATAACTTGTAATTTGGGGAACTCATTACCCAGAAGGAAAGTTGTTGGCATGGAGTATATCTGTTAGATTTACTAGAAAAGCAAAATAATTTCATGTGTCATCATTTTCAAAAAGTTAAAAACATGCTTCTCATACAAACACAGACTAGGCATTAGTCGAAGTTGTATTTAACTCACTAAAGAGAAAATTGCAACATATAAAGCTTTTTAGAATATAATTTGATTTCATACTCATTTGAGACAAGTTTGCTGAGTTGGAAAACAAATTGGTTAATGTTCCATAGGGCAGTAAAACCATAATCTTTGGGGTTACCTTCTCTACTTAAAAAACATTTACATATCTCTTGACAAAAAAGCTACATCTTATCCTGTAACTTCAAGAGACCAGCCTCTAATCAATAATCAATAGTAAATTAAATAATACTTGGTAGGTCTGCTAGGTTAGAGGTCATCTGTGTGTGTGTGTGTGTGTGTGTGTGTGTGTGTGTGTGTGTGTGTATGAAAGGCTAGATCAGAAATATTTTAGGCTTGTGGTCTCTGATGCAACTCCTCAATTTTATTCACTGTAGCACAAAAGTATACATAGACAATACATTAACAAAGGATCATAGCTATGTCTCAATACAATTTTATCATGGACACTGACATTTGAATTTCATATAATTTTTAGGTGTCACAACATATTCTTCTTTTGATTTATTTTAAATCACTTAAAATATGTAAAACAATCTTAGACTGTGGGTCAGATAAAAGCACATGGTTGGTCAGCTTTGGCCAGCAGGCTCTCATTTGCTGGTCCCTGTGTTAGACAGTCAGTGGTATTTAAAGGGCATGCAGTCATGCTTTTGCTTTATATCTAAGTTTTCTTAGTACATAACTATACAGCAATGAGTTGAATTTGTTTTTCAACCACACCTGTTCACCTACAATTAGAAGTCCTTATTTATAATTGCTTAAAGATATTAGATTTTAACCAGAAAGATAATGGACCATAAGGTACATTGAAAAATGTTTTTCTAGCTTTAATCTTATGTAATCCTAGACAGGTGAGTCACTTGGATTTTTTGGGTCTCTTGTAGTCCAGATATACTTGAAATAAATGATTTTTAAGATTATTTTTAAGTGTAAGACTCTGCTACAAGAAAATCCAAAACAAATGAATTATTTAGAAAAACATTTTCTCTAAATTGTTTTTCATACTTATAGAGAAATGTATGTCAAGTGAGAATTGTATTCTCAACCTCAAACCCATGTCAACATCATCTACATTTTATTCAGTTTAGTGTGTAAAGGGGTTTGCATTTATAGTGACTTGATATGTTTCTCTTCATGCAAATTTAAATCAACAAGTATATGAGCCCTGGAAGCATTTAGAAAACTAAGCAATATTGGGGGGAAAGTACCACTAAACAAACTTGCATAAAATATTGGCAATTACCATTTTATTACAGGATTCTGAATGTTGAATCTGCAGTAAGAAAGGAAAAGGCATTCAAGCCTAAGTGAGTTACTCAAAATAAATTCTAGTTCTATAAAACTTTCATAAGCAAAATTACTTAAAAGGGGAAAGGCTAAATCAATTAGAGATTGATATGGAAATTTTAAATAAATTTTCTTTTTTCCAACATATTTGAGGCATGAAAATGGCACTCGTGGCCCAGTCTGCCATCTGAAACGATTTAGAATCATACATACTCCAAAGAAGAAATAAATTTTGAGTTAAGAATGAATTAATATCATAAATAATATATAATAAAGAGAAAAGTATATATTCAATTTCATCACTGTTGGTGACACTAGCAAAGAAACATTCAGTAATGTGATAGTTGATAAGAAAATATTTCTGTTTTTTTTCACATTGCTTCATAGAGATAACTAACCTATCTGAAAGTTATAATTTAATTAACTTGTAAGAGTTCTGTAGCTGCATGTTTATGGACAGAAAATGAGTGATTTAAATATTCTGAATATTTTATTTATAATGAAAGTTTTCATGAGAAGTTTGTTGCTCAAAAGTATTTTTTTCTTCAAATTACTTTCATTCATGTAAACAAATTCCTAGTTAATTAAAAGTGGCCTACTATGCACCATAAATTCAATGACCTTACTCTTTTTGGAAATGTAAAATGAATATAAAACCTTTCTTTTTTTTGAATTCTCAATATTGTTTTTTATTACAGTATAGTCCACATACAATATTATACTAATTTCAGGTATATAACATAGTGATTCAACATATATATATATATATATATATATATATATATATATATATATGATCTTATGATGTGATTGTGAATTTGTCACATATAGCAAGGAAAGGTAAATTTAAGAAAAACCATAAGTAGATTAAGAAAATGTTTAACATACATTACTATAAATAAGATTTGGACCCTGTAAGAATGACGGAATCTTTTCTGATTACAGTAGTTCCATTAATTGCTCTTTCACATTGTTTAAGTCACTGCAAGACTCATATTCTTTATGTGTCTACCATGTTCAAATACTATACTAGATAGAAACTTCATTTTTGTTTCATTCTTTTTTATAGCAAAGGAAGAGAGAAAGAGACAAAGAGAGAGATATCATTTCTGAATGGGGATCATGCAGTCAAATGTTAATAAACAAAATAGGGTAGTTCAAGAGAGAAGGAAGATGAAATCATAGAAAATGTCACTTGTTATATTACAAAATAAGCACTTTTTATACTTACAGTTATTATATTATAAATAAATTATATTAATATCCCTGGGGTATTGGTGAAGCCATGTTATGTAAGTTAACCTACATTTTAATAATAAAACATATATTAAAGCAGGGCAACAATTGATTATAAATAATATTAACATTAATATTTATAATTATAATCTTTCAGTTTAAATTTTTATGAATATTAAGACTGAAGAAGAAATATATGACTTAAAATTCATAGGGCTTGAATAGCATAATTTCTGATTAACAAACAATTTTAAACAGTAAGTGAACTAAATGGTTAATAGATTATTATAAAATATGAAGATAATGTTTAAAATATATTTTCAATAGTTTTATTCCCCTTATATTTTCGTATCAGTTTCTCTCATGTTAATATACTTGTCCCAATTCACTTTTCTCTGTAGGTTTTATACAAGTTATATAGACCATGTAGCCTTCAGGTGTCAATAAGAATTGCCTTTTGTCATGAGTAAATGTGTTTTGCTATGGACATATCTATAGGTGTACATTTTTCCCAAACTAGCTTCGTAATTTAAAGTCAAACATATCTTAATTTTCACAAATTACTTATCAAAATTGGCATAGTGACAATAAGCAATAGAATATACCTGAATTTGGACAACTTTCACACCTATTTCTACTGATACATCCATGACATTGACAGAGCACTTGTAAGAAACTTTGAAAAGTAATGAATGCAGTTTTTAGTTAAAGGTCCTTATAAAAATCTACCTAAACAAATGCACTGTATACTGAGTATATCCCCATGTTCTCTAAGTAGTTTTAATATGAGCTTTTATTGATGTTATTTTAACATGAACAACCCAATTTTGAAAAAAATATATATATGAGGTGTGATAAAAAATAGTGAATGGTTAAATAAAAAAAAATACAGTAAAAGACACATTGCCATTAATCCCCCTCAAGTACTCCCCCTTGTTTCAAACACACGTATCCCATCATTCTTGCCACTTTCTGAAGCAGTTCTGGAAGTTCTCTTTTGTGAGTGCCTTTAGTTGCGCTGTTGTGATTGCCTCCATGTCCTGAATCGATTCAAAACGTTTTCCTCTCATGGTCATTTTGACTTTGGAGAAGAACCAGAAGTCACATGATACCAAATCTGGTGAATAAGTTGGATGAGGACACACAGTAATGTTTTTATTTGAGATATGTTGCCGTATACCAGAAGCGATGTGTGACATGGAGAGTTGTCATGATGGAGGATGAAACCATTTGCCCATTTCATGTTAATGCCTTGTTTATGATCCATGATTTACAGCACACTTTAAAACACACCTTCTCTCAACCATAGCTCACACCCGACTGGCTGCACGGAACAAGTTGAAACTTGTCACACACTGTTACTAAGGTTTGATAAGGTTTGATGCACCGCTTTCCATATTGAAGATCCCTGCCTTTCTGATGGATGGCTCTCAGCAGCAGCATTCACCATGTGTTTTGATCACACCTCTATCTGCTAATGTAATATAATACACACATTATAGATTATAAAAAGTGAACATCTTCAAGGAATGTTCTAAAAATAATCATACAGAAGAGCTTTAATATTTTCTTTCCACATCCTTTGAAGTACGTTTTTCTCCCTCCAGTAACTCTCATGGCCACTACTGTAGTTCAATAATTCACAGTGCAGGGAGGGGGAAGGAGTTTCCTGCTGTGTATGTACTGTATACCAAAATTTGGAGGTTGATAGTAGAATACATGTTTTGAAAATAAGATAAAAACTACTGGTCTGGAAGAAGAAAGTGGCAGTCTGAATGAATACTACAGATTTTCTTCTCTGTTATGTATCTAAGAATCCTTTTCTTTGCTATATTATTTCAAGGAATGAGAACTTTGCCATAGAAGAAAAGGGAATTAGAGAAGGGTTGTGTTATTTCAAAAAATATGTTATTTCAGATATCTAGTAGTTAAATCTGAATCCAATAACAAGGAAATTCTAGGAATTTTTAAATATTATCTAGGTCCGCAGAGAATAAATGCAATCCCTAAAATACTAAAGCCCATTTTCACACTTGTAATTTGTCAGTAATAAATTTTAAAACAATAATTATTATTCTGCATATTAATTTCTCTGGTAGCTGACATTCATGGAAGTGATGTGTGGTTTCTTCCCAAACAATACAATAATGTACAAGGAGCAGAAGCCAAGAGAACTGAAAACTGAGCATTATACATAACTAAGAAAGAAAAGCATTTAACCTGAACTGTCATGATAATGCTATTACAATATCTAAAACAACATTTAGAAATAATCTTGTTACTCAAATGTTCATAGTGATTTCAAATCATTTCTTAACATTGAACTGGTTTTCCTTTCCAAATGCATGTGCTCTGGGCATCTCAACATGTAAAATGCAGGTTGATAAGCCTGATTTAAATGTCTAGACTAGTTGATTAAAATGCTAATGAACAATTTTAATCATCTTAGTACATAGCTAATGACTTCCATCTCTGCTTTGGCTCACTGGTTAAGTAAAGGTAGAATGAAAAAGTGATGCATATAAGATAACTGAGCTATTTGATTTTCCATCAAAATCAAAGATTGTCTCTTTATAGCGTGTCTGTACATAAAACAGAAAATTAATTCCATCAGGTAAATATTTATTTATCAAGACTATCTTCACTCTCTTAGGTAAAACATAGATTCCTTTAGTGACCTACAATGACACGTTAGTTATTTATTTTAATTTAGGCTAAGAGGCTAAATGTATAATTAAAGTTTTTCTCACCTCCTATTTATATGTAACACATCCACTGGGGTATGAAAAGTGGGTTGCAATAACTCTAACTCATCCTTGACTGGGGTGAATCACGCATTAATTTTCTAAGCAGTAGAGCTCAAAGCATACTCTCTCTTTTCAAGTTTTGGAAAGTAGGTTTGCAAGTCCCGAGGGTTTCCTTCACTATTCTAGGTCAAGCATCAGATTCTTTTATACAGAATGAATGTCACTTCTGAAAACTGCTTGTGAAAAAAGACGCCATGTCTTTTAGAAATGTCAGGCTTTGGTCTACTAGATATCTCCAACCTTATGCTCTCCTTTTCCCAATGCACATCCTAACAACTAAACTGTGAACTAACCAAGGAAATAAAGATATTTTTTCTCTAGTAGTAAAAGTTTCCCTGATACAGGGAACAAACTGATGGTTGCCAGAGGGGAAAAAGTCTGGAAGAAGGATTAAAAAGGTGAATGGATAAGAGAAATAAGCTTCCAGTTATAAAATAAATAAGTCACAGGGATGTAATGTACAGCACAGAGAAAATAGTAATATTTTAACAACTTTGTATGGCGACAGATGGGTACTAGATTTACTTTGGTGATCGCATTGTAAGGTATAGTAATGTCTAATCACTATTCTGTACATCTGAAACTAATATGATATCGTATATCAACTATAGTTTAAGGAATAATAAATTTTAAATTTAAGAGAAAAAATACATTTTATTCAAAACCCTTGACTTCAATAGTGTTGTAAAAACAGTGACATAAGGGATCAGCAATAATAAACTGCTCCAAGCTGATTGCTGAACCATTTGTTTTACAAATGTATACCATTTACAAATTTGAAAGAAGGTTAAGTAATGAGGATTAAAGAATATTAATTAAATTACACTTATATTCTTTTATTTAAAAGATAATTTGGGAGAAGAAATATATAATTGATTTTTTTACCAATATAATTTAGTATACAATGGAGATGATTTGTATATATGCCTAATGGCTTTATGGTTTCCACATTGCATGAAACCTAGAAAAAATAGTCTCAAATTTCTAATTCTGTGGCCTGGCATATTCCAAAGCACTCTGAGTTTTCTATGAATTTCTAAAGACTTGATTTTTATGGCTTCTGTTGTAGTGTTAACCAATACTTGTCACTTTTAAGACTACTTTGGGAAAAGACAAAACAAAACAAAACAAAAATCCATCCCATGATTAGTTTGTCCAGTCAATGTCTGAGCCCATCAAAAATTGTCAAAAGTATTAATTTTCCTTTCTAGAGAAGGGTTTTTTTTAATTTGTAGTCACATCGCACTAGTTCTGAACAACTCCAACTCAGAATCTGTAGGAACATGGTTTTTCCCCTCCCTGTCCCCTCCAGTGTAAAAACTCCCTCCTTCCTCAAACTTGATGTCTCTGCTACTCTTTATTGTATTATTCCTCATCATTTCTCAGGGGACTGTGGTCTTTTATTCAGATACTGACAAGGGGCCTCAGCATTTTCTCTCTTGTTTCCTTTATGACAAAGGCAGATTACAAGGTATTATTTGAACGGTAACCCAATGCCCAATCTGCCTCCCTTCTTTCCTTGCAGCACATACTTAAGATAAGTGCATCGTTGCCTTTTGTACTTGAACCAATCCATGCATCTGGCCCTGGCACTAACCTGCAAATACCAACCTTGTTCCTCGTTACTCAAAAGCGCTGTTACAGAAGTGCTGTCTATCACGTTCCATAAAAATTTACATTTTTAAAATGTTCACTTTATAACTGTGGACGTTTACACAGCCCAAGGTGAGACTTATAAAAGTTATTATTAATAAATGAATGTGATGTGGGACATTTATTGTTTGACTTAATAAAAATTGCAAACATATAATATATAATAAGTAATACAGGAGGCAGAACAATAGTGAAGTAATGAAAGATTGCTGGTGCTATAAGTTTAAATGTTTACACAATAGTGGCTTTAGTAAACCCTGTAATTAAACTTTCAAAATCCAAAAATTATTGGCAAAATGGGTTGCTATAGATACCTGGCGTTCTGCTTTTAAAATTTTGGTTGTTTGTATTTTCCACAATTTATTCATAATGTTGGCACTATTTAGCCCTATTGTCAGTGAAAAGAATTTAGCAAATAGTTCTGAATTTTATGACTTTTGTTGACATTTAATAGTTAATCATTTTTCAAAGCTAAAAGTACCTGTAGACATTGTTGAGTTTAGCAATAGTTTTATTTATGTATTTACATATATATTATGTATTTTACAAATACAAAAGCATAAACAGAATAAATTTAAGTAGTACAAATATTTTCTAAATACTTATATATTATTTTCAACAACAATAGTATGTTTGAAAAACTCTTTTTACAATATAATGCAATGATTGAAATTTTCATTTAGAGTTGATATGAATATGCTGTGATTATGGAATTTTATATGAGAAAAATTTAAAAGAATTTGTATTAGGCAAAATGTATGATGGGAATTAAAACATATGTTCCACCTGCCTAATGAAAAGAAAATGGAAATATCTGCTCTATTCTTAAAGTAAAGAATATGTTGAAGGCAGATTACCTGGGTTTGAATTTGACCTTTAATTCTCATTATTAGCTATGTGACCTTAGGCTTGTTACCTTATATTTGTGTCTTTGACTTTCTCCATATTTAAGATGGAGAAGAAAATTGTGCTTGTTTGCATCCTGGGTTTCTATAAGGATATACTGTGTGTGTGTGTGTGTGTGTGTGTGTGTGTGTGTGTGTGT